>NC_139344.1:38163457-38240957 GCF_055883805.1 Amblyomma maculatum
TAGTGTGTTAACAGCGTCGTGGTTGAGGTTTTGAAGCAACTCAGCTGGAATACCATCAATTCCGCTAGCTTTGTTCTTAGCAAGGCTGACTAAGGCCCATTCAACTTCACTATTCAGGATGCCCGGCTCGAGATCAGTAATCACAACCGTCCTATGTTGGGTTTGCACATCCGGGTCCTTCTTGTACAGTTCTTCTGTGTATTCCTGCCACCTCTTCTTTATCTCTGAGGCTTCAGTGAGGTCCTTGCCTCGTTTGTCCTTTATCACGCCCAGCTTAGCACAGAAGCTTCCTTTGATATCTTTGATTGTCTTATACAGAGCTCTTGTGTTCCTTAATTGGATGTTGTCCTCAACTGCTTGACACTGTATGTTCAAGAAGGCATTCTTATCTCTCCTTGCTATTTTCTGAAAATCCGCATTGAGAACCTTGTATCTTTCTCTTTCCCCCATACCTTTTGCCATCCTCCTTTCCTCAGCTATTTGCAAAGCCTCTTCAGATAACCAGTTTGCTTTTTTGCATTTCTTTTGCTTTGAAACTACCTTAGTAGCAACTTCTTGTATTATATCACGAACATCAGTCCACATCTCTTCGGGCTCTTTGTCTTCTAGATCTAATTCTTGAAATCGATTGCTCACTTCCACAGCATATTCTAATGGAATCTGATCCAGATCATACCTGAAAGGCCTTCTAGTTTTCTGCGTTTTCCTCAATCGAAGCTTAATTTTGGCAACAAGAAGCTGATGATCGGTGCCACAATCGGCCCCAGGCCTTGTTTTTACTGCTTGTATAGCGCTTCTCCATCTCTGCCGGCAAATAATATAATCGATCTGATTCCTGTACAGACCGTCCGGTGAAATCCATGTGTACAGGCGCCTCTTGTGGTGTTGAAAATGAGTATTCGCTATGGTCAGGTTGTTTTCTTGACAGAACTCTACTAGCCTCTGCCCAGCTTCATTTGGCTCATCAAGACCGAACTTGCCTGTAATTCCGGATATTTCTTCACTCCCGACCTTAGCATTCCAGTCTCATATATATATATATATATATATATATATATATATATATATATATATATATATATATATATATATATATATATATATATATATATATATATATATATATATATATATATATATACATATACATATACATAATATATAGTGACTATAATGACTGTATGACTATAATGTTCGACACGTACTTCTTTCCCTTCCCAATATATATATATATATATATATATATATATATATATATATATATATATATATATATCGCTTGACTAAAGATAAAGCGCACTGGAAACACACTCAAGAGAAGCAGACACAGAACACGCGCTTTATTTTTAGTCAAGCAATGCACCATCTAGCCCAATTTCAAGTTTTGTTAATATATACATATAAATAAATAAATATATATATATATATATATATCCGGCCATTTAGCAAAAGATAAAAAGGTGGCTGAGTCATGCTTGCGAAGTACCATTTGCTTAAACGACATACTCCACCAGTTACCATTGACAGCCAGCGCCGACACAAGCCTAGGAGAAGGATGTGCATGAAAGAGCACACAGTGTCCCTCGGTATCCGCCTGATTAATAAAACGATATGCGGTAACTTCTATGAAGCAGATAATACTGTTTTCCGCTACTTTTATTAGGATCACAACTGAACCTCAACAAGAGGCATCTGCTGATATGAATGCCGTGAAAATGAGCAGACCGAGAGTATGGAACGGTTAGCATTAACACGCGGGATTTAATCAAAAGCACTCGGCTGAATAGCGTCTATTCCGGTGCAGTGACCGTCTCCATTTTTCACACCACAGTCTTTGAGGGTTTAATAATCTTTAATGAAACCGCGCTGTACTGGAAGCTTGTCTGCAATGTAGCGCTGGTGCTAGTGCGCTATTCGCAACTCTGAAGAGCAGAGGCTCTTTTTGCATACGGGATTATGTCTTTTTGCTGCTAAGAAACTTGAAGGTCACCAAAATGAATAAAGCCTCTCTCTTCAGGGAGAGAGAGACTGCACTAAAGGCAGATATTTGCAGCGTATTTGAGAACAGTATCTTACACTCGCGGATGAGCAGTTAGTATAGCATGCGAGTTTCGTCCTCCCCCATCCCGAGCCGCAACTAGCAGGTTTCCGGCTTTGGTACTGATTCGACTGTGAACGAAACGCGAGATATAAAAGCGCTCAGTGCAAAATACCGTGGTATTAGTTACTTGGAATTTGTATTATATTGCCCTAAACAAACACTAAGTTTGCTAATCATGATTTGATTTTAAAAAATAGTGAAGCTCTTACACCAAGAACAGGAAGAAAAAGGGTGTCATTAAAAAGACACGGTGAGGCTCGTATTTCGCTCTTGTCTTTAAAACCACATACGCAACAAGGTTTAAAACGTGTGCAATGCTTCAATATGAGCCCCCACCACCAATTACCTTACGATGGAAAAAAAAATTACGCTTTGATTTTTTTTTCTTCTGGCTACATTTATTCCGCTTAGTTCAGGTTATGCGGCAAACGTCCGGGAAACCTGAAACCGAAGAATAGTTTCAGGACGGTAGTCGTAAGGGCAATAAAGCTTCAGGTTATGAGGAAATGTCTGCCAAAGTCGCAGCCTTTGTCGACGAGATCAAAAAGAACATTGAAACTCGGGTTGGGAACGTATGCGCTGGTGTTTGCTTATGGCTCTCGGGGCTGCGTTAAGCCCGCCGTGAATGAATAAGGACTTCATTGTGGTGTAGGTTGAAACCAAAAGATCAAAAGCTGCATTCATAAATCTTAGCACGCAGTAACGCTGTAGGGAGCAAAAACAGCAATGGTGAGAGTAGCGCACATAGACAAACGGCTCCATGCGTAAAAAACAGCACATCTTTCAAATCATGCACGAAAAGAAGCATGAACCAGAATAGTATGCCTTATAACAAAACATGGCGGCGGACCAGCATGCGGACAAATGAGCATGGCCGCTACACTGCGCTGTGGCGCAAGGACAGAGATTAAAGCAACGTCGCGTTACGGGAGGAGGGCGAACGAGTGAGCGTTAAACTAGTGGCGACAGTAAAACGGCGGAAAACTTCAGCCAGGAAGTTCCATAGGACTGCTGCGCCAGAATAGATGATCAAAATGCTTTGAAAAGCGGAACAAAGTAATCGAAAGCGACTTTCATAGTCAACAAAGCCTTTTATATACATGCCAGCCCCTAAAGAAAACGCTGTCACATTGCGGTCCACTGTCTCTTCGTTAACCTAGGTAACAAACAAAATTGTTATCAAGACAGGTGAAAACAAAATTATAATTAAGCGTGAAAATGTCCGTTGAAGGACTAGGGCTTAAACCATCGGTCATAAATGACCACGAAATTTGAGCAGTAGCGCCCACCATCTAAATAAAAAAAAAAGAAAAGAAAGAAGCACGCGATTTAATTTTCACATCTTACTTCTTGCCTTTATCGGAAATGTTTTTTGTTCTTGAAATTCGTGCCTATACTCTTACAGACCAGAATTTCTTTTTTCCGCGTTACACGTGCCGCACCTACTTCTTTCTTTCCCTAGCTGATATCCGCAACAAATCATTAACTCCGAACCGCACCTTCGTCATTATCATCGCCTCTCATTAGGAGGTCATTATCTCTTATCATTAAGATGCCGTTTCAATGCATCGTTGTAAGGTCGTGTCGTAACGTTGTGGTATATTTTCAGCAGTGTTGTGTTTCGCTATGTTTCTGTCATTTGCTTTGTTTTCAGTGTGCCGTTTTGCCGTATTTCTGTATTGTCGCCGCCTAGCTTTCCCATGTCATTTCTTCCTCTAGGCTATTTCGATTATGTGCTATCCTCGCCACAATATTTTGCTATTTTCTACTTCTTCATGCTTACCGCATACAAAAAGTGCGTGACTAACTTCCCAAGCGCGGTGACCAATCACAATAGCGAGCGTCAAATCCGTTGTGCTACAGTGGTCCTCATATACACAAGAAAGAGCTATTCAGTAAACCGCACCTCAAGCTTTCCGCTTGTGCTAAAAAGCTGCAACGACATCCTCTCGCGAAAATTTATTCTCGACTTGAATGTACTGCAACACGGACACGCCAGGAACTAGTGATATTGAGTCGCCCGTTTCCTGCAGTAGGCTGCATATTTAATTGAGTTTTGCGTGCCTTTTATTGTCAGAATTCCGAGCACACCATTCGTTCAAACATGAGGGGAAAAAAAACACACATGGAAGTCTACTTCACACTGAAAAAGCTGATGGGATGTTTTCGTGCGTACTATTATTTGGTTCGCGAAAAGCGAGTATACGTGCGCTAAATGTTAACGGTGCCGAAGGAGGTGGCAGATACGGCGGATGATGGAATCACTTCCACGCACAAATATTTACACAAAAAAGTGTTGCGAGTGTGGCCCTAGAAGGTAATTTTATCATATCTGAAAGCGCGAAACCTGCTTCCGCTCTGTTCAAAAGTTCGTGACATTCTACGTATACGTAGGATTCTCGGCAATTGCGGCACGAACTCCATGGAATAGCCGCTGTATGAATGATGTTTATCGCACATATTGGGATGTGCCATGACGCTGCCAGCGGCTCTCTTTGAATTGGACTCAGCCAGGTGTTTACCTTCGTGTCCCTTCAGAACACGTGCCGTCAGCAATGCAGCACCTGGGCCAACAGAAACGAATCCACGGATGGTATCCATGTTGCCACTGCACACTCGAAACCTTCATCCGCTTATTGCTATTTCTTTTACTTTTTTCCTGTTAAGAAACTTGACAGCGGCCGTATATAAATATCTTTTTTGACAAATTGCCATATGGGAATATCTCACAGAAGGCCAGGCTATCCTCATCCTGAAACTTGAGCAGACTCCAGCTCTTGACGTAATTTTCGTCTGTCTCGGGGTGAAGTCTTCTTTCAACTTTTTAAAGTCGTCTACACCTTGAAACTTTGTTTCTGGACTTCCCAGCGTAAATCCACGTAAGCGCAGGCATACAACATTTTAGACATCTGCTAGGTACCCTTTGTTCTTGAGAGCCACATCGGCACGTGATCGAAGCAGTGTGGGCCACCCCAGCCGTAATCCTTCCGGGGGCATCGCCTTCAGTCCCGATCATTAGTAAAGAAAGGTACAGTTGCACGGTAAAATCAGGGCACGAGGACTCCTCCGTAAAGGAGACGTGAAAACTTCAATAGTGGCTAGTTCGGAAGTAATTCGTGGTTGGTGCTTGGGTCTGCGTCTGCTCGCCTGTGGTTTACCCTCTGCGCGTTTTCTTGTGCCTAGTGCATCCGGATGCACTTCGTTACTTTCTTTTTGAACACACGCATCTCCTGGCTTACTCTTAGTGCCTTTGTTGTTCTTTTCCAGTTGCCTATAGCTGCTAAAGAGTTTGTGTAAATGTGGTGTTTTCTTGTAGTCAACAAGCTATTTATAGCTTCCATAACATCACGGAGAGCGTAGTGCTTCGTGAGAAGCGGGTCCAGGTGATCAGAGACATTCTCGATGTGTGATTCACTCGATGCGTTCCGGGCCAGTAGTTCCGTTCTACCATCTTTGATATGGCCGATTCGTGGGTTACTGCAACCTGGCCGCGGCAGCCCCTTTTCGATGGAGGCGAAAGGAAAGACGGCCTTGTGTCGTGCGATAACAGTGGATGGTAAAGATCCCCAGGTGGTTGAAATTTCTGAAGCCCTCCCCTACGGCATCTCTCAAAGCCCGAGTCAATTTGGGACCTTAAACCCAACAAACGAAACCCTACCAAGTATCAGTTATTGCCGTGAATGTCCACTGAGAGATATTTGTAATTTTTTGGGTGTTTGTGGTGCCAGGTCATTAAATACATTTGAGACTAGTATTGCCTACTTTCCTTTTACTTGGCTTCTTGCCTTACCATATGCTATTTGAGTACAATGAGCTTTACATAATTCAGATGTACAGGTAAGAAGTTAGCTTTGGCAATGCCGTGATGATTGATGCGTATTGCGTTCATATTTACCCTTGTAAGCTCCGCCCACTGAGAGTATGCGTTGTCCCTTGATATAGTACCCTGGGCTGAAATAAACGTACGTGTGAGAACATACATAAATTTTACACGCTATTAAGTCCTTCGTGCAACCAAACGAAGAAACTTCTTTGTCCAAGAGAAAGCGCAAATCATCCACCACACACATGCACAAGCAATGTCTGTTTTGTCAAATAGGCAGCTCACGACAAATGTTTGTGTGCTCCACTTATTACGTCCGCACCTGCACAAGATCTCTAACGATCTCAGTACAGGATTTTTTTCTCCAAGATGGTATGGGTTTGACTTAGCGTAACGTACTAACAGCTGCTTTCCTTACACTGTGAAGCCATTGTGTTCCCTTTGCCAAAATTATGAATGCCAAACGCAAAGAATATTCGCTCTTCCACTCCTTGCCCCGCCGTGCTGGGGCAGTGGTTAGGGCGCTCGACTAGTCTTCCCAAGGGTGCGGGATCGAATCCCGGCTGCGGCGTAGGGATGTAAAATTTCCGGAAATTTTGAAGTTTGGAAAAAAAAGCAAGGAAAAAAACATTTTTTTTTTCTGAAATATTGGAAAATTTTGAAAAATATCAAATAATTGTATTAATCAAGAAGTGTAGCTGCATTAAAACAGCCAACAGTCGTTTTTTCGAGCGAAGTGCTGCTCGTGCAAATGTCGCGCCGCTTTTAGACGGGTATAGAGAGGCAAATTACACCTTGGTTGGTTATAGAAGATTGCTGCCATGTGTGTTGCAGCCTCCCCTATTGCGTGTCCGAAGAAGTGGTCAAATTTAGTCTGTGTGTACATGTAGTGCAGGCATAGACCCACGAGACGTAGATTACAGAAGCTGTGTGCATTCATTCTAACATACAGTTTAAATTCCCTGGTTTGATGAGCGGCGCCGGAAATGAGAGGAGCAGCAATTCGTAGTAGTGCGGGTAGACGAAGTTCTGTGTGTTTCCGTGCCTCCTTTACCTTAGCGCATTCTTTTAGTGCGTAGCACTACTAGCCGCAATCACGGATTTCGCCGGGGTCTGTCCGAAGCCGCTCGCTGTGGGTCGCTGTGCCGGCGGGAGGCCGAGGGGCACTTGTCGACAAGTGAAGTGGTGGAAAAGCGTCGAGTTCTTGTATCTTGTTGTGTGCGGCAAGCTTGAAGGCTGTGTAGCACAGTTTGATGGGGAGGTGTTGGGCTCGACTTGCCTGGAGTTTGGACAGTTGGCGCCAAACCGACTGAATTATGGGATGAGCGGCCGGTTGCTGCAGGACAGAGTGTGTACGCGTGTTTACAAGCCAGCCTCCCTTTCGCAGAAGTGTCTCGGTCGCGCACGTGTTCCTGTTCGGCGCTAACTGCTCTGTCTCTCGGTTTGAGGGGAAAGGGCACGGAGGCCATAAATCTTCGAAACGCGGCGAAACATGGGCTCTGGAGAATGCGCGGCAGAGGGAGCTGCTTTCGGTGCCTTCTCGGGAAGATGCCTGGACCATGGCCGGTCTCGAGGGAGAGCGCGCGCTCTTTCCTACGGCCTTCTCAATCGCCGCGGGAACAATAGCCTTGTATAGATGAGCCCGACGCAAGCGGGTCGGGTAGGGGGGAGCCGGTTATCGAGCTTAGCCAGCCCGACCCGTCCGGGTTTACATGAGCTCGATTATGTCGGGCAAAGATCGCTGCTACACCGTGCGTCGAGCAAGTGAACCAGGCGCAGGCGGCAGAGGAGGAAGAGGAGGAATGCTCAGACGAACAGCTCACGGTCCCGTTCCCGACCAGCAAGGAGGCAAGAGAGGAGACGCCTGCCCGACGCGTCAGCGCATACATGCCCCTCGACCATCGGGTAGGGTCGAGGCAACCCACCCCCTGCAGTCGGGCTGGCGGGACCCGACCCGACGGTCGTTTAGCTCGACCCCCTAGCGTATACATGAGCCCGATAGCCGGTTTTCAGCCCGACAGGCCTCCCCGACCCGACTTTGTCGGTCTCATGTAAACCACCTGAATGGGAACGTTTCTCCTTGAGTTGCGCTCTCCGCCGCCGCAAGGGGCGCGACCTGCTCACTGTTCGCTCCGCGTCTGCTTCAGCGGCGGCGGGTGGCTTTTGCCTGGTTTCGCGCTGTCGCTCGCGAGTTTCGTGGTGAGTGCAGCCCCGAAATTAAATAACACGAAAGGTAGATGCTGCAGCGGCATGTCGTCAACGTACTACAGACGTGAATGGATATAAAAAAAAACACTGTCGTTCAGCAAACGTTCGACAAGCATGGCATACATGCGGCATGGTAGCTACTTTTGTCCATTTTAATCCGAATATTTTCCAAGCCTGTACAAGAATAGGAACAAAAAAAAAACTGAATGAGCAGTGATCACATCGAAGCTTCTTCAAGGCTAACATGACAGCAACGCGTCTGCAACGGCAAAACCGTCTTTCAGCGCTAGATGCGAAACCATTCATGTTGCATCGAAGATGAAAATAATTTCATAAAAATGTAATTTAAATTGCAAAAGGTTTGCATGATATAAAGTATTAGTATAACAGTCAAAGTAAACGTTGTAGGGTTGAATTTTAAATGTTATTACAGTTCCTATATTAGGCAATGTGTGGTATTATAAACATTATTTTAATTTTGCAAATAAACATTGTTTTAATGAAAATTTTTACATGATATTAAGCTGATTACGAAAACAATAAAAAATGGTTTGATTATCATGACACCACTTGTGCTCGAAGTGGTAAAAAGAGGCCAATAAATGATGAAGGTGATACTCGATGCAGTGACTTACAAATGAGTTCACCTGCTATATCGAAAGTATGCAAGAAACTTCTAAAGTGTTAAAGAAGGACACTCTCACTGAAGACTCATTTCAAGCCTTATATAGCGACCCATTGAGGCTCTCTTCGGGAAAGTAAGGCTTATGTGCGGGACATATGCCAGATGCGAGGGTCGTAACAGCTAGCGGCACATGACTACATTGTCAAAACGGACGTTTCATCTGAGAGCAAAATGAAGGCACTGAAGGAAGTGATGGCATCTCCTACCATCCCATTTCCCACTGTCACATATTCCGGTTTACCTTACGTCGCTGAATATATCGTTTAGTTATTCAATTTCAGGTGCGACGCTTGCGCTATTCTTCTTGAAAGTAGCGAAAGAAGCAGCCCCATGCAGTACGCTCTTCTGCGAGGACAATGTTCTAAGTGGACTGTATTATCCGAAACCAGAGCTTGTTGCCCTATTGGACAAGCTTTTTTTTTTTTTTCGAAAAAGCTGTCGTGCACCTACTACACACAAATCTTCTCGAAGTACGTAAGATCCTGATTCAGTCAGGATTTCAGAATTCAACACTGAGTTGCCCGAAAGGAATTGACAACAGCTATGTTATTAGATCCGCTTCTTTGATATTTGAAAAATTTCTCAGAATTCTTCTCAATTAATTATACCAGGAAAGTGACAGAGAAGACCGAGAGGCCAACTCCTTATGTGCACAAGCCGTGCAGAAAGATTTTGAGACTGAATTTTCTAGACGCAGGTCGCATTTTGATGAATTGATGAATATATAGTGCAATGTGTAACTTTGAAGGACAATTTTTTTTATTGTTTGCCGCTCTTTTTGATTCTGCTTAACTGTTTATGCCCATTTCCTTGATTAAAAGTAGTCGCGAGACCAGACATCTTCGGTCTTTCAACCGACTGATATGTTTTGAACGAAGCTAGAACAGCCCACTCCATTAGACAAGTGAAATTTTTACTATGTGAGTAAATTTTTGTTCTTTACTCTGAATCTGAGACGCGCCATGAATTTTTGCCGATGCCTCTTCTGATCTAAACGAAAACGGTAGCGGTTGACAGAATCTCCACCCAACAGTTCACCATGCACTCACGTCAGGTCGCGCTACACCTGCTTACAGCATTCAAAGGCACATTACATAGCCTGGTAAATTTATTTTTGTACAAAACTTAGGGGTAAAAAATGTTGAAGTGTACCGGAAGCTTCATTCGACCGTGCACGGCCGCACTGACGAAGGAGCGCGCGCGTGAGCGGATTGTTGACTGTATTTTATTCCTCGTACACGATAAATGTTCGATGTTGATTACGGACTTTGTATAAACCATAAGGGGGCGAAATGTCAGGACCTGCCGGTTGCAACTGACGCGGGCGAAGCTAAAAACGAGCGCGCGTTTCCCTTGCGCGTGAACAGCTGTAGCGGAGGAGCAGCAGTGGGGCGGTGGCGACCCCACCAAGGCGCGGCGGGCGGTGGAAACAAACCCCATTGGACAGGCCGTATAAGAGAAGAGAAGCGCTCTATCCCTCGAGACCGGCCGTGCCTGGACATACGTCCCTTTGAAACCGCCGCCCGGGTGCAACCGACCAAGGGCAGCGATCGGAATATTTGGGCCTTGGGTGTTTTGGAAGCGCAACCGCCGGCGCTATTTGTCTTTGTGACTGCTGGCCACCTCTTGCGTGAGCTGAGGGAAGATTTTGGAGAGAGTGTAATTCGCTGAAGTGTATGCAGGAAAGGTATAGCGGGGATAAGCGGTGCTACGCACCTACTTTGTATTCGATTAACTATTCAAATCGGCCATATTTTTTTCCGTCTCGTATATATTTTACTTGTGATTTGTTTTTTACGCAAAAATCGTATGCGGAGTTTATCTACATCTGAATTTTTCTCTGCAGTCAATCATGTGACAGTAAGGTCTGACCACGTTGCTGTGTTTTCTCCTTCCTGGTACTAGTCTAGTCTTTCTACATTTACATCCGAATTCGGTGCTTTTTATATTCCTGTGAGTTATCTTGCATTGCTTGAGATTTATCTAATTTTTCCTTGCATCAAACACGGAATCATATCTGCATGCAACATTTCTTTATGTTCATCGTGTGTTTTACATATGCTTACTCTTGCTCGTGCTGCTATTTTTTTGTGCAAATGTTAATATGCAGTTCAAAGTTTGCTACATTTATCTTCAAATAAGCCATTCGTAAATAAGTATCGGACATTTCTGCATTTTAAGCTATACTCTACTCCTTAAATATACACGGCTCCTTTTTTCTTTTATCAAATCTTGGTAATTTAACGTTTACCGCATTTCTCGTTAGTACAGTAAGCGATCTGAAAAAAAAAATGCTGTTTTGCATGTGTTTTCAGTTTGTTCTAGTGAATACAATGCACGCACGTGAACTGCCAGTTCTGTTCATTTCCTTATAATGTTTGGTAGACAGAGTAAAGTCCATCGCATATTTAGTTAGATTATTGACATACCAAGACAGTGTAGTATTGGCTATGTGTTTGTGCTCGCTTCTTCCTGGATTGTTCTAAACTGTTCGTGTTGGGTTTCAAACCTTTTTTTCTTACATTTCACTTTGTATGCATTCAAATTGTATCACGTTGTTTTTAAAGGGGTTGGGACACAAAGTTTTGAGGATTTATAAGCATGTTGCAGGATTTTTTTAAAAGGATTGGGACACAGAGTTCTGAGGATTTATAAGCATGTTATAGGATTTCTCTGTATGTGAGGTCACCTACAACCAAAATCAGGACACAACAAACCTTTCACATATATCTTAATTCAGCTCGAAAAAGCCGTTATATACTCTTTGGCCCAATCTAGACGCATCGTTAGCACCATGTATTTTAATTTATTGACGTATGAAGCTCATAACAGTGTCAGTGAATACTAGTGACGTCCCATCACAGCAACGTGACGTACTATCAACGGCGCAACGACGCGCGACAAATGCCAGCTGCTGTGTTGGTGATCGATGGGCTGATCGGCAGGCGTCTCCGCTGCCGGATCGGCATCGGCGCCCGAACAAAACCTGACTAGATTTTCTTTGTAATTTATTGGAAATACAAATAAACAAATCAAGACTACATTTCATATGCTCGCGTTTCAACACTCAGCGGAAGAGGGAAAAACAGAAAAATGAAGCATTTCGGCATCTGAAATTGTTTTAGTAGACTGAGCATCTATCCCGAACGTTCTGAAGTAAGCCTAATTTGTACAACCAAAACTAAATGACAGCAAATAAATTATATTCTTTCTGCAGCATTTCCAGTGCTATCTCCTACTTAGCAGCAGCCATCTATCAATTAGCACAAATTTTCATTTTTCCTTCTCATACTTTACGAGTTTTTTTCTGGTTTTCCATGCCTCGAAAAAATCGAGAAAAAACTGTATTTTTTTTAAAATTTCCTGTTTCTTTTTCGAGCCCTCCCATCACTACTGCTGCGGGCGTTTTCCAATAGAGGCAAAAAAACAAGGCTGCCGTGTGCTGTGCGATGTCAGTGCATGTTAAAAAACCCCAGGCGGTCGAAATTTCCGGAGGCCTCCATTACGGCGTCTATCATAGCCTGAGTCGCTTTGGCACGTTAAGCTCCACAAACCAACCAAATTCTTTAATGTCTGACTTTCAATTTCGTTCGTGACTCTCTGGGATGCCAACTGCTTTCTCCCATTTATGGTAGCTACATTATTGTTACAGAACGTCTGTGGCGACAGATCTACCGCCGTATTCACAAACACGCCTTCACTCGAACTTCTACTCCAAGCGGCCCTCGAGGCCTGTTTTTCGTTTCAGAAAGCAATCTCCCCTCGAATCGCTCCTCCAGCGGCGGAGAAAACTTGAGTTTTCTCGAGAATCTCGAGTCTGCGACGACGCTACCTTGGCCGCTCCTCTACCGCCACTCCGCTTGTAAACATGGCCGACATCGCATCGCTCGCTCGCTGTGTGGAATTCGTTCTACCGGTATACCAAAAGTTTCACGAAAGAAGATACGACAAGGATGCACCGAACCTTTCTCTAAAGCATCAGCTGAGAGTGACAGTGACCCGTGACTTCTGGCACGCTATCGTTTTACGAATGTGGTCATGGCTAGCCTCCGGCCGTCCCTGCCGCTCACGCCGAACATGAATAACCGTGATCAGCCACCGACGTCTGTGTTGTTTTATCGTCGCATCGTCGCATTGCGCATGCGTGGCGCTGGCACAAGTCGTCACTGGATAAATGGATAACCTTTTCGGAGCCCACCGAGTGCAGAGTTGAGGCGTGATTTGGCCAAAGGGTGAGCTCGCCCGCGGCCGGAGTCGAGCTGCGGCGGCGCACTTTCCGTGGCTCGCCCCGCGCGCTTCCGCAGACGGCGCCGAACTTGTGGAGGAACACCGGAGGCACGGTGGGACTGTGCGGACATAAATGGCTTGCGAGGGTACGTAGTACGTCTGCGGACGCGCGGCCGGTGCGGCGCTGTCGAGGGAGCGTGTTGGTGTGCTCCTCCTACGGAGGGATATTCGCGGCCGACGAAGAGCAGGCTTTTCAAGCACGTTTTCAATTAGGGCTCCCTACTTGTTTGGAACCCGCACGCGGCATTTTCTTCTGGAGGGTCGAATTCAGCGTGCATGAGCTGCAATGCGCTGCGAAGCAGCACGCATGTTTAGCTCGCCTCCGAGCAGGCCAGAGCCATTCTCGTAGGAGTTCGCGGCTGGTACTTTTTTTTTCCTGCAATGTATTTTGACGCCCGGCAATAAAAAAAAAAGCCTGGTAAAAAAAAAAAAGTCGGTCAAGCCTGTCAATAAAAAAAAAAAAAAAGGTCTGTCAAAGCCTGGAAATAAAAAAGGCAAAGCGGCAAAGGCCGAGCGTAGACCTCACACCAAAAAATAAATCGAAGTATTCACACCATTTCTCGAAGCTTACGTCACCAGCAGCGACTGTTGCCAGATGCGAAAACATTTTCAGCCATTTTTCACAGCCGCCTGTTTCATCCAGCCCACAAAACAAGTTACACTATGCTGTTAACGTCGAGGTCAATTCCGAAAGTTGTTTAGAAGACTTGACAGGAAAAACTGAGTATGTTGCACAGTTGAGCACGCAGTTTTTGGGCCAAAAGTTCATCTTAATCTCGTCCCCTTATGCCACTCGCGCTGCTCCGAGTGGAGGAGGTATTCTCGAGGAGAACTTGTCGGAGGAAACGCCGAGGGGCGTTCATGAATCCGAATCCGCCCTGGAGTGAAGCAGCGGCTGTATTCTCCGCTCCAACGAGTGGAGGTGAAGCGTCGAGTCGAGGCGCGTTTGTGAATACGGGCGCTAGTCCTGTTTCACCGGACGCACTCTTCTAATATATGGGCCTCTTGCAAACAAAGATTCTGCGCATACAATTGTTTATCGCTGGACCGTATTGCCGCCCTCTGGCGCCACCATGTCGCCGAAGCATATCTTGGTACGTGGTCGAGCGTCTTCTTCGTCTCTCGGATGATCGGGCACACGGTTCAGCGAGTTTCGCCTCATTAAAAACCAACCGGGCTGTTTTACTTCCTGCCACTTTTTTCGGTGACATTTGGTGGAGGTGCTGGTTGGCATCCCACGTTCGATGACAACGACAATATCAGCAACGCTGCTCAGCGACGTGCGGACGTCACACCCGTGCATACAGCGAGTCGCCGCCTCTCAGAGGCCTGCAATCCGATTTTGAGTCACTGACCACGCCGGTACGAGTCATCACATCCACTAGGGCAGCCAAACAAGTTAGTACTCTGGCAACGCATCGCCATTCCTACTTCTCGCACCTCGACCACTGCCATCATTTCACGGTGATCGTTTCGTAGACGTCGAAGACTGGTTGGCCAGTTTTGACAATGTGGCCGCACTCAATCAATACGAGGACAAGCGGAAGCTGATGAACGTGTACTTCGCGCTGCAACGCTCGGTGAAAACGTTGTTTGAGAACCACAAGGGGTTCTTTTTCAACTGGGCAGCTTTTCATTTCAGTTTTTAGCATCCAGCTCGAGTACGCAAAAAGAAAATGCAGAGATTGGTATTCGCTCCAGGTCACAGCAGTCAAACGAGAGCGTGGCCATTTTTGTATAGGACGTGACCTTACTCTTCGATCGGGCCGATACTGCAATGCCGGAAGCAATGAAGGTCCGGCTCATCATGCTTGGGGTGAAAGAGCAGCTGCTTGCTTGCCTCATTTGTGACCCTCCGAGAGCTGTCGCCGCTTTCACCGAGAAGGCCACTAGCAGGGAACGTTCACTGCGGGAGAGAAGGGCAAAATGCCGCCGTCAGGCAAATGTAGCGGCCACACACTACTGCTGTCCAAGCCGGCCGCCGGGGACGAGGCGTGCTAGAGCTTGTGCGGAGCATTATCTGCGAAGAACTACAAAACCACCGCCTAGATGCTCCGTCTGCAAGTATCGTCTACAGAGGACCTCATTCGTGACGAAATCAAACGAGCGGTGCAGCCACCACTAGCACCCCTACCGTACATCATGTCTTATAGCGACGTCCTACGCCGGCCTGCCTCCGAGTCGGCTGCGTTCCGACGTGTTGCCGGACCTCATCACCGGTACCTGTGCTCTGTCCAGCGGCAGCAGGACCGGCGCCCGGCTCTCAGCAAAAAGCACTTGGGGTGCACGCCAAACGGGCGACCGCTCTGCTGTCACTGCGGAGCTCCCGACCATATTCTTCGTGATTGCCCGTACCGGAGAACGGGCTTGAGAGGGTTCCAGCCAAACGTGCCTCAACCCCGCTATGGTGAAAGACCACAGGGCACTGAGGATTACCTAGCTGCTCACGAGCTACCCCTGACGTCGCACCAATGGCAATCGCGATCATCTTCCCCGATGTGCTTTTCTTCTCCAAGTCGACCCTCCTCCACTGGTCAGTTCAGAGGCCCGTCCACTCGCCGGGAAAACTAAACAAGACGATTTCCGTGGCTGAGGCCGCCGCCACTGCTCAGACTCAACAGCCTCCGCCCGACCATTTGACGCGACGGCCCGAGCTGCGAAGACCAGATTAATGACCTAACAACGTGATGCGAACGACTGGTTTCTGCTGCAATTTTTGTACCGACGACAGTTGTGATATGACCACACTAGTGGATGCTGGCGCTGACTTTTGTGCCATGTCAGCAGCCAGCTCGCTACGACACTTCGTAAGGTGTTGACGCCTTGGTCTCTGGGCCAATGATGCGCACCGCCAGTGGCCATGTGGTGGCGCCGATTGGCGTGTTGACCCGCCGAATAAAGATCCGCGACTTTACTTTCACTGGTACCTTTCATGACATTGTCAGCGTATATCATACTGTACGTGTGCTATTTTGTCGAGGTTTTACGCGATGTGAAGAATTTTTATCAATTACAAAAACTTTTAAAGCTACACCATGCAGCATTGCACTATTTTAATTATAATGACCCCTTTTCTCTCCTTGGAAGCATAAAAAACAAGGAACGACCCTTCAGCAGGTTATGAGCAACCTTCCTAAACATAATCGAATGTCCATAGCTATCATTCTTTAAGATTCTTTTAATTGGAGGCGTGCTGATGTGCCCTTAACATGACCATATACCAATCGTGCATACAAGGTTTGATAATGAAGCGAGACATATGCACACATCGATAATAGCAACGGACCAAGTTTCCGTACGTAGAGTTAACCGGGAACCGATTGGCGTCAAAAGATGCTTTACTGATTTCCTCGCCACCATGGCCAGCGCTATCAATGAACAGTTTAAGTATTTTGCAAATTGGAGGCCTTAGTCAGCTATAAGCCGTAATGACTTAGAGGGAGGTTTGCCGTCTTTTAGTATCAGGGCCACGATCGAATTTTTCCAGTTTAGGTAAATTTCACCCCTTTTTCATGCCTTATTAACTACAAAGATAACAGCTAGGTTCTTTGTTTGATTCGTAGGGCGGAATGTCCTAAAGAGACAGCGGTCATGAGGAACGCAGTACTGGAGGGCTACGGAAATGTTGACCACATGTAGTTCTTTAACAGGAACTGAAAGCGTACGGTACATGGGAGCCTTGCATTTCGCCTCCATCAACGGGCGGCCGCAGCGGCTAGGATCGAACGTACGTCCTCAGAAAGAGCAGGCCAACGCCTTAAACACGCACTCAATGCAGCGGGTTCCCCCAAACAGCTTCTCCTATATTCCTAAAAGTATTTTATAGAATTCTATCATTACCGGGCGTTGTTCTTTCCCTCCCTAATGCGGTGAATGGAGATATTACCCTCGTCTTATCTACCGCATCACTGGCACGCTATGCGGCAAGCCGGATGCTATCAGCATGATCTTTTATCTGAGCCCCTTTTCCATGTCTTTGAAAGCCCTCCAAATATTCTGTTGTTCTTTACTAGATCCAAGCTTGTTCAGCAGTATCTCTAGATTTTATGGGCCAATTGTATATGGGAGTTTGCTTGAGCACTGAAAAAGAATAATTTGACTTATTTATTTATAGATACCACAATCCCACATTTCGCAATTTTATCAGGGTGGGAAAGACAAAACAAGACATCAGACAATATATTCGCAAAACAGCGGCCAGTTGAAGCAGAGGAAAGCAAAAACAACCTGATTTATAGAATGTTATTCAATGACGGAAGCAACTGAAGGCAGTGAAAGTTGCAAAACCTCAAGGCCACTCAGATTATTCCAGTCAGCCACTGTTCTTGAAAAAAAAAAAAGAACACTTATAGCAGTTATTAAGCGGCTGAAACGGAGTTATAGTAAAATCATGCCTTCGTCTAGTTGCATAGCCAGTTGAGAAGAAGATAAATTAAGAGAGGCCATTTTTATAGTACCATTTAATTAATTGAAATAACTTTAATCTGCTGATGCGACTTTGACTTATTGAAGGCAAGCTAGCTCTGTTAATAAGGCAGTGACTGAGGTACTCTTACAACTATTACAAATAAACCTTGCTCCTTTTTTTAGGTACTTTATCTACCATATTAATGTTAACTTTTGTATAGGGGTCCCAGACAATGAAAACGTATTCTAATATACGAACAATTGATTTTTAGGCAAGAACACGATCCGAAGGAGTAGAAAGTCTTAGAGAACGCCTAAAGGCCCAACCAGAAGGCAGCGTTTCTCCGGCGCCGCGTCGGCGTCGCGTCTATCGGCGTCGCCCAAGGCGTAATTTTGGCGCTCTGAGCGAGACGACGCAGGGCGACGCAGATATAAGACAAAGCCAGATCTCGATCCGTCAGCGCCGGAACCCTCTCGCGGGTGGGAACCAATGAGGATCCGTGTACCCGTAGACGCGGAGATAATTCCGGAACTCCTTGCACACACTACTGCCGGTTGTGCGTACGACGACTTCCGGAAATATGTCCGCGTGCAGTGTTTTTACTGCGTGTCCGTGCACTGTGGATCATCGCTTCTAGCGCATAAACATCTCGTTTTAAAGAATTAATAATGAATGTTTGATAAAAAATATTGAGTGTAGGCCCGTTCTTTGGGATGTCAGACACAAGGACCACAAAAATCGGCCAAAGAAGAACGTGCTGTGGGCAAAAGTTGCGGCTGCCCACTGAACACAGAATATCTTGTAGCTGTCTTGATATGTCTATACTGGTCACATATACCTTGAGCTATCAAAGGCATCTACAAGACGTCGCTTGGTGCTAGTCTAGAAGACATCATCGGCAAGATGTCTGGAATCTGTCTTGTGTAGAATTTTTATGTCTTCAGCTACGCAAGACAGTTATTAGCCGGCTTACGCAAGATGTCTTCTAGAGTTCTGCCTCAGAAGTCTACCATACTTCCTCACAAGACGTTTCAGGGTCACATATGCGCCTGTAGTGCAATATGTACACAATTTAACTGGACGACACTGTTCTGCATGCTCTAAGTATAAATTGTCAAAGGTTTGTTCTAGCAATTTTTCAGCTTGCAAAATGCTGTATCCATACCTGCGCTTTTGAATTAAGCATGCAATCTGGGCTGTTTCCAGCATGTAGGACCAATATGGCACCAAGAAATGCTGTTTAGGCGATGGGTATCTGAACATAATGTACAAAAGCCGCTGACACCTTCATTTTTGCATCGTTTAATTGGTGCAGCCCATAGCCACACCTGTGTTCGACCTCTCTGGGCGCAGTCCAGTCGGCCGGAAGACTCCAAACTCCGAGTGTTCACAACGACAAAGTAAGCTAGCGATGTATCCGTGTGGGATAAAAGCCAGTAGTTCGCACAGAGGAACGATTTGCTGCGCCGATGTTAATACGGAACGCCAGCTATGCACGATCCGCCATTCCCAAACTTCGCGCGCCGTGGACTTTTTGCACCCCTCCTCTTTACAGCGAGATAGAAAATAGTGCGCCAAAATAATTACGCGAGACGCAGGTTGTATTTACCGTTTTGAAACAAATACGTCATAAGCAACAGTTACATTCTACTTGTATAGCTTATTTTATGAAATATATTTCAGATTTCTATTGTTTTTAAAGTTATTGTATCAATGCGCTGCTCGGCCGCTGGCCATTTCGTCGTGTCTAGTCGTGTCTGACGTTAGACCGTTGGTTTGTTACTGCGTTGAAAATGTATCCCGCACAGAGGCTGCTACTTCTGGCTGCAAGGCAAGCTTCGCTGGGTGATTAAGAAATTGGTTCTTCTAAATGAGTCACTTAATGGAGCAGTAAAGTGACTGAGTGTTTTCTTTTTCCGATAAAAATGCTGCAAGAACCGTTGTTTGCATCCGCCGGCGCAGGCTGTATGGGCAAGCAAGATAGCGCGTGCGGACCGTTTAGTCAGTACGAAAGGCGGTGTTTCATGGCGCATCTATAGTTCTGTGCATGCAGGAAGGTTTTGCGCATGTAATTCCACTCGCCGCGTTTCGTGAACTGCCATTGGCGGCGGAAACTCGCGATGTATTTCTTCAAAATGAGCTTGGCGATCCGACGTCTTTCGTTGATTGCCGCTAGTTCTAACACTTTCCCAGGAAACACAACTGGGCACGAAAGTCAGCATGCTTAGTGTGGCCTTCACTCTGCAGCAAGATACAGAAAATACGCACCGTCGAGTAGAAGCCGTGCATTGTTTATGGCAGCCTGCAGAGCTCTATACGCGCTAAGTTATGCTGCGGTTGCGAAAAAGAAAAAGAAAGGCCCGTTCACACTTGCGACTAGCAGCGGTCGCGCGACCGTTTTGGTCGAAAAGCGACAGTCGCAAATGGTCGCATCGGTCGAAAAGCGACTGCCGCGGGCCGATCGGGCACTGCCCGAATTTCTAGTCGCGCGACTACTAGTCGCAAACCATTTCACCAATCAGCGAGGTCCCGGAGTACTCGATCGAGCACCTTCTCAATGCAATTAAAGAATACCCCTACCTTTTCAACAAACGGCACCCGGAATTCAAAGGCAGGGAGAAGGATATTTATTGCCTGGGAGGAGATTGGAAAGATATATATTCGGACTATCCGGTAAGTACTATGAACTTTTGAGAAATGGGTTTTTCACACAGGCGCCACATTTTATATTGACACCGTCTATTCGTCGTCGGCGTTCTCGCCTGAAAAAGCTGCAGTGTCTGGCAAGCGGCTGCTACCGACGTTCGCTGTCATTGCCCTGCAGCTCTCCTACTCCCAACTCGTTTTTCGAGAAGGCGACAGTCGCAAGTGTGAACACGGTAGTGGCGAGCTCCTCTCCTCTGGTCGCGCGACTGGTAGTCGCGCGACCTCATCTAGTCGCAAGTGTGAATAAAGGTGCATTCTGGCCACAGCGACTCTCCGAACTGCTAGCAAAATACTCTCGGCCTGTTCACAGGCACAAGTTGAAACACATGGCGAGATAGGAACGGCTTACAAACATTCTGCAGTGATTTAATTTTAATAGTTCATAAAATATTTACAGTCAGGCCTTACATTGCTACAACAATACTATAGTCCGTAGATATTCAGTGATTAAGTGATTTTACATTTTCATATAGTCAGAAAGCACAATTTAGTTCTTTTTAAGTTCCTGAACTGCATGCTGTGTGATGTGCTGGTGCTCAATTTGCTTTGGTCCTCAGTTTTTTTTTTTTTTTATTGGCGGAAATGTTTTAAGAAATTAAGCTTCTGTTCAATTGGTACAGAAGGAAGTCGAAAACAAATCTTTCGGAGGGACCTCGTATAACGAAAAGCCTATTATTAATACACAAAAACATATCAATTTCATTTGTTTTCTTGCTTCAGGGTCAATAGACTCTTCCTGTCCAGAACTGGGAAAAGAAAAGAGAGTACTGAATCTTAACTTACTTTTAAGGCGTATAGAATGTAGCCATGTTATAATATGGGTTCATTGTATGCCTTCTGGCTGTCCTCAACAACAAAGCTGTGACTCCGCGCAAACCTTTTGATCGCATATGGACTCCTCCCGAAGTGAAGGTGTTTGGCATCAAAGGTGAAATGCCTTCATTTAATTTAATGCTCTTTTTTACATTGTGCTGCTGTGTCTGTGTTTGGTGCTCTTGTTTTTTTGTGTCTGCGCGAATGTTCATGTTAACAAAACACTTACCCAACAGCTCAAGCAAGTGAGCTATGCATTCTTTTTTTTTTTGCTTTGGGTGCATGCTCACTATTTAAAATATTGCTTTCATTTGTTCTAGGAAAAACTGGTGAGATGCATACATACATAGGTACCTACATATATACATGCATAGATACATACATAGGTAATGCATTCATACATAGATACATGATACATAGATTTATTTCTTCTCTACATATGTCGAATGAAACACTTGGCAAACTCAGAGGCAGAAACCTTACCCAGCATAGAAATGGACTTTCAATAAAAAAAAAGGAATCAGGAAAATGGTGGTTCTCTTCAGGTGTGTCTGTTGGTGAAGACAAGGAAATGTTTTAGCCTTCGAGGTCATCAAGGAGTTATTAATATAAATATGTTATACTTAGCACTATTTTGTGCTGCTAGTGCGTGTCTTGGTTAAACATATTTCTATTGTGTACTCAGTACTCTCAACCTTATGTGACATATTTTGAGGTTAAATTCTTATCCCATAGTGGAATTTGTGCCAGTGTTTTGTAGTCAGTGATCTGCTTTATTAAACTTCACAAGAAATCGTTAAAGCATTGGAACACCTTGCAGGTTGCCACCACCTCCACGGCTGCCTAGCAACTATCCTTTTCCTGTCTGTGCTGCAAACACAACTTAGCGATGAGGGCCACGGGGCTCGCATCTCACTGGGCAGTCACGGGCTACTGACTGAATACACAGATATGGTTTGACTGTGCCAAAAACTTAGAGTTGCCAACAGTGGGACTTTTTCCTTCTGTTTGGGAGCTCATATATCTAAATCGTGCTTTTGATTTTAATCCTGGCAGGTGTGACATGGAAAGCCTTCAACACCAATGAAACTTAGTTTTGCCGACGTCACAAAAGAGTGGTTGGTGTTTGCCTTGTGACAAAGACCAAGTCCACATCTAAATGCGCTGCGCCGCCACCATGAACAGTGCCACTATAGCAAGCAGCTGGGATCAAGACACCTTCTGTGCTCAGTTACAACTCAAGTTTGAAGCTTTGTAATTTTGCAAAGGTAGGCCTCCAACAATTGACAGAGAGGAGCCTCCCAATCAATTGAGCCACAAAGGAACTCCTTTCATGGCAGTAGGTGAAAAAAGAGGTAGTGCAGCTGGTGTTCAGTACCGATAAAGAAAAAGCTGCCCAGCCTAGTTAGCTGTGGACAAGGGCTGGAGTGGTACCAGTGCTGAGAACAATCTGATTGGCAGAAAAGCCTCCTTTGAGAGATATTCTCCCCTTCATTCTTAATTTGTAACTGACTGCAGTGGATCTGATAGCCCCGGAAGTTTTTTTTTTTGTTTCAATTTTCTCTGTTCCCTAGGGGTTGTACAGAATAACAGATGCACAACCCATGCCAGCTCCCTCATTTTACAATGCTTTCATGCCAGAATGTTGGCAGTGGTATTCAGACTTTGTTTTTTTTTTCAATGCCCTTTCTCCATGCATAATAACAGTCTATTTAGCGTAACACAGTCGCACACAAGACAGAGGACACCACACCAGCACTTACAACTGTCCAGCAGAAAGCAGCCGATATACATAGCCTACTCAGGTGATGCGCACGGGTACAAGGCAACATGGAAACAGCACCAATTTTGTCAAACTATGAGTGAGAAAGTTTTCTTCAGTATCATAAGAAAAACCAATTTGCTGCTTACACAGCTGTAACCTGCTTTTTATATGAAGGGCTTCTAGTGTTTCATGAGCCGTTACCCACAGTTTTCACAATTGGTGCAAATCGTACGGTGCAAGACAAGTCGCTCACCTTCATTGGTAATGTCTTTTGCATGTTCCCTAAGTTGGCCATTCACGCAGAATCCTGCCTGTGCAAAATAAGATTTTTCTACATGACAGTAGAATTTTATAGACGGTGGTGCACTTTACGAAATGCTGGCCATGTCTCTTCTGACAGCCGACCTGTTTGCTTTCGTAGCTTATGTGATGGCTTAGCTGAGCAAGCTTTCAGGGAGCAGAGGATACCATCTATACATTAAACAGGTTCGAGCTGTGTCAGCGACACTTTTTCTTTGAGGCTGAACAGATATTTCTCATACCTGCTTTGATAAGATTGATGCTGTTTTCCTGTTGCCTTGTACATGTGCACATCAGCAGTGAAAGCTATGCATCGACTGCTTGCCCCTAAATAAACAGTTGTAGTAAGTACACGTGGTGTCTTCTTTCTAGTGTGTGTCTGTGTTATGCTAAATACCTTTTTTATTTCTCAAAACCAACTATCTCAGCAGTTAACTTCCCTCTTTTTATACCAGCAGAAGGTGAAGAGCAGCACCGTGTGCAACACTGAATTTTATTCTCTTTTTTTTTTTTTTTTTTTTTTTGCTGTGCCTTCTGTACTCCTCGCAAGCTGTTTGCTGCACTACAAAAGGTAAGGGCAGGTTGTGCCATCATGGCTGGTTCATGCTGCCCTTATCTTTTGTAGTGCTGCAAACAGCTTTTGAGATGGAATATAGTGGTTGGTATGTACAATAACAGGGATGAAACCTTTTGCTCCTTCCTTTTTTTCCCTTATGGTGCCTTCTAGTGTTTCTTGTAGATTGATGTACGACCCTTACCTGCTACCTTTTCCTTAGTGCTTTTCAGTTATGATAGTAGAATGTAACTATGATAGGCATGCAGCCATTGCATTTTTTTTTTCAGTGCATTCTAGTCATGCTAGCAGGAACAGCTGCAGTGAAGCAGCCTTGGCTTCTTTTTTGCAGTGTAGATTTTTTAATGGATTTGATGTCGTGCCTAATGCTCAAGTGTTTATACAGTTTCTGCAAGATGTATGTATGACCAGCATTCAGTTGGTGACATGCATGCACATATAGTATTATGAAATGCAACACTGATGATGATGGTCCTTTGTGAAAGCACCTTTTTCTGTATACTGAAGCTTTTTCATTCGAATTCGTTGCTTTGTTCTATTTTGTACAAACATTATACAGATAGTTCGTTTAGCCACTCAACCAGTTTTGTACACTTTTGCATACCTATTCCTGTTTATTTCTAGTCATTTCCTGTTCTTGTTTGGAGTATGGATGTTTTCATTGTTTTTGTAAAGAGATCATTTTAAGCTTGGAGAGAACTGCATTATTATTTTGTCATTTTCATACCACTTGTAGTATCTAGTTTCTGTGCTTTTAACTTCGTAGTGCATTGTTGAAAAAAAAAATCAAATATATGATTTGCACATTTTGTTTTCTAGCATCTTTTGCAGTTATTGCCGAATCTCCCAAAGAGCACCCAACGATGGCTGTCCACCGTGCAGTGTGGCATGTCTTGTAACAAAAAATATGTACAGATCTCATTTACTGTTCACAGTTTTAATGTCTGTGAGAATGAATGACAATGTGCATCATTCTTTTCATGTCATGTGTTCATGAGTTAGCTCTTTCTGGTGTTTGCTTCCTTGGTACAATATTAGGCTTCAGAGAACCACATTTTGTCATTTGCATACTGTTGCTTGTGGCTTTCCTTGCTTTTAACATGCGTGAGATTGTTTAAGTTGCCTATTTGCAATGTATAATGCTGAGGAAAAAAAGGGTTCTGTAGTTTACTGGTGTCATTTTCTAGCATTGGGTGCAGTTACTACCAAACTTTCCAAAGAGCACCTAACTGATGGCCGTTAACCGTGAAATGTGGCATGCTTTGTAATAAAAAACATACAGTTCTCATTAACTAGACAGCAGTTGTAGTGTGTGAAAATTAATGATCTACAATTGTACATCAGTTTAGCTTGAATCATAACTGAATGTGTGAAAGAGCACTGTGGATGTGTGACGGCAATGCAGCTTTAGTTGCAGTAGCATCTGATAAGGCAATATTTTATGTCTGGCAGTGGTGTTGAAAACCTCTACAAATACAAAAGCATTTCAGACAGTTTTGCTGGAAATAGCAGTGAATAAATAATTTAGAGCATTGCAGGAGATTCTAGAGCTAATTTTAGACATTCAGAATCTATTTTAATGATTACTGGATAATGTGTTGCAAGACGTCTTGTAGCTTAAAAAAGTGGGTGCATTAGCTGAGCTAGAAGACAACTACAAGATGTACCAAAACATGTATAAAAACGTCTTTCATATCTTGTCAAGGCATCTTGTAAATGTCTATCAGCTTTCTTGGGTGCCACTTCAGATGTCTATAAGGTGACTTGTTTATCTTGGGCAAGATGCCTTATAGCTATCTGGTAGACTGACTTACGTTTAGTATGTTATTTGTCTTCCAGATTTCTAGGAGATATCTTGCAAGACGTCTTGTAGCCTAAAAAAGTGGGTGCATTAGCTGAGCTACAAGATCACTACAAGAAATATCAAGACATCTGGCAATGTCTTGCATATCTTATCGAGACATATTATATACGTTTAGTAGCCATCTCAGAGGTCTACTGAGACATCTATCAGGCATCTTGGTTGTCTTGGCAAGACAGTTTATCGCCATCTCATAGATGGGTTGGTATTTACTGGGTGCCGTGTTGCCGAATGTACCCAATACAGTTAGCCTGTCGGGCTGCGTCGCCTTCAGTGGACCGAGTGCTGTGAGTCCTTGATGAAGCTCACAAATGAGTTTCACAAGTACTGCTGCAGAAGAGCTGGAAATCCTTGCGGGATAAGTTTCGCCGAATTTTAAAGGAGTATAGACACGTACATTTTCTGTTCAGGTATTTTTGCTTTAATCGATCCACAGTAGTCCAAAACAGAGGGACTGCGACCCAAAAAGCCCCAGCACAGATCAATAAATTTGTTATCAGTGCATTTATCAGGGCCAGTTTCGGTTTCGATCTCTCCAGACACGAGCGCACGATGACGTCAAAGATACGAGAACGCCACACGATCGCCCCTACTGGCAAGGTTGGTGATCGCGTAAACACAAAATCTGATGACGCATTCGGATCGCGTTTTTCGTCTGCTTGCTGTCGCACTTGCACGAAAATATCGTCGTCGAGCAGCGCTTCAGCGTAGCATAATTAGTACTGCGACGTTGTTTCGCCCAATAGCGTGGATGTTGCTAACATTGCCGGGCACTTTAATCCCGACCCGCTCACCTGCGACTCAAGCGACGAAGCAGGAATCAGCAGCAGCCACGAAAGCTTGGTGGGCTGACGCGCAGGAGATGTCAACTGGTAGGAATGTTGAACAAAGGAACCGTAAAGATGCTGCTTTACCAGTCCGGTTGGCCAACGCTGTGAGCCAAGCTTTTCTAAAAAAATGTTTTAGTAATAATGCGATCGGCCACCGTAACCCGTAAGCTCTCCCGATGGCTCCCGTGCTCACGCCTGTTCACGCGCTGATTGGTCCCGACGCGGCAGGCCTGCGTGCCGCCGTCCAAGCATGTGGCGCCATCTGGCGCAGTCAAGGCAATCTGGGTGCGTAAAGCCGTGGCTGCCGCGATCGGCTCCCAAGTCATAGCTGCCTCAGCATCCGCTATCGGTAATCTAGCTATCGCAAATCGCTGCTCATTCGCTTACATAGCTATTTGTACAAAGGACTACCAGTCACGATTAAATTGCGAGGATTATTCGGCCAATACGGAGGTCCTGTAGAAATAAGTACAGTTATACAAGCGAACTTTTTTTTTCCGACAGCTGCTGCCCGGTGCGACGCACCTGATGTCAGCTAGCTCCGCTGCTGAAGGCGTCGCGCAAAGCAAGAAATTATTTTAAGAGATGGGCTTGCCAGTAAAGCGGCGCCAAACTCCGACGTTTTTTACAGCGTTAGCTCGTTCCGAAGCGCCTTTCGCTGGCGCTTCGATGTGAAACCAGCTAGGGCTAGCGACGTCTAGGGTAGGCGGGGAGCGGCGCAGTATGTTCCCGGCGCGCCATCGACAGGCACCGTTGCCGTAAGCCCTACACTTGTGCAAGCATGCTGTTGGGGCCTGAGTTTAGCAGGCAGTCTCCATACGTACACCGGTGAGGTAATTGTAACATGCACCAACGAAGAAGCCATCGAGTAACGCGAGCAGAAGCGGAGTTCTTTCTCAGGGCACGGCCGGAAGCGGCGGCGGCGCTGTTCGAGTCCGGCCATGTGTCGTCACTGCTCTTTGCTTTGCCGACTTCACGTCAGAGTTGTTTGATGACGTCATGTTGTTTACCTATGTACACGTTTTCGTCACTGAGATGTCGATGCCAATGGGTTTTGAAAAACGGAGTACTTGCCTGGCTTGTTTTTAAAATCAAATTAAAATATCTTCGCGGAAACGTACGAGTCTGGATTGCTTGGGCAGCATCTCTGTATAACAAGGAAAGCAATCGTATTTCTTCCGACGCTTCAAAAAATGGTGTCTATACTCCTTTAATGGCGAGGAAGGATTCACAGAAGAGCGGCGCAGGGACCGAGGAAGTTGAAGATGTGTTGGGCGATGTTTCATGGCCCTACTATGAAAAGATGCTATTCTTGAAGAATAGCGTAGAAGGAAGGCCGTAAGTATTCGATCTATATTCTAAACTGCCCGCGCGTAAGAAAAGAAAAATGTCATCGGGATGGTACCTTCTTGCTGCTTGGTTTGAGACTCCGTGTCGAGGGAGCTTCACGGCTCCGATTAAACTTTAAAACAGATCGTAGGCACATTTCAACAGCATGTCGTAGCCGGGATTTATATCTACGCCGGCCTGTATTTCACATGACAGAGTAGCTTACGAGTGGAAGAAATGTGCATGCGTGAGGCACAAGTGTGCAAGTAGCCAGATTCTTTCATAAAGCCGCAAATTAATCGCGTCATACTCAGAGAAGCAGGGGTTGTGTTTCCGCAGTTTTTTCTTCTTCTCAAAGTACTGTACCATTGCCATTGCAGAACTAGCAAAAAATAAAAGGTTCAGTCGATCCTTTACAACCTTTAATAATGATGAGAAACTTTTATCATTATACGTAGAGACAATGGCATTGTAGAATTTACGAATGCCAGTGTACTTTAAGAAAAGTCACATTGTCATATTTTTGAAGTGTTTGCCTGCACAGTGGCTCCTATGCTTTGGGTAGACACTCATTCTCTATGCTAGTAAGGCATGGCTGCGATTAATTTCTTTCGGTGTTTTGCAGTTATAGAGCACCGCCTCCAGTGACAGCAGTATATTCGGAGTTGGGGCAAAGCTGATGCACAACATCAATACTTTCCTTGCTCGCCGGCATGGTTGCTGCACCAAGGATAACTGTGCGACATAAAACACCTGCTGTGTGCCTGCCCAGTTATGACATCCGTGAGAGTGATACCTAAGGAAAGCAGGCCTGCGGTGGTACCTTGAATGTGACTACCGCAAGTGGACGCTAGACAATCAAGCAGGTCGCCTCATACGGTTAGCGCTTCGGTTTATCGGCAACCTCTGCGAATTTTTAAGAAAGACCAATTTATATGCCTAACTTTCTCCGAGTTCCCGCTCTCCTCTTCATCAAGCTTGATGGCAAACGTATAGAATAAAAAACATACTAAGGACACAGGCTCAGACCCAGCCAGTGAAGCCACGTTTCAATGGAGGCGAATAGATAAGGCACCCTATGGGTACTGGGCAATGTCACATCATGTTAAAGAACCCCAGGTGATTGAAATTTCCCGATTCCTCTGCAGGATCTCTCATAGCTTGAGCTGCTCTTGGACATTACATGTTCGTACAAACCATTTTTTAGCGCCCTGTTAATGCTTGTTGCACATCCCACAGCACGGGTTTCAGTTAAAATTAATATAGCTATTAATGTGGGCTCTATAGGATACTACTGAACACTACTGCATATGTTATATTCCTATCCCCTACAATCACTGTAGGGGTAGAAGCTGCTGGTCTTGAAGGGGCTTCAGGCATGCTACCTTGGAGACACCAGGCTTGCTCCTTTGTCAGGGCAGCTCGCCAGCACTGCTGCAGAAGTAGGCCAGGAACACCTTCCTAGTATCAGCAGCTTCGCACGGATAGTTCCGGGCATGCGTTGGCTCTAGTGGCAAGTATCTGGGCTCTGAGTCATCGACTGCAGCAGCTTCAATACTTTGGCGCCTTTGGTTTTGCAACACATTCCCAAAGCTGTCCTCTAGTCAACATACCCGTGTTGAGAGTTCAGGGTCAGCAGGAAGTTGTGAAGCACACATGCAGCCTTCACAACATAATCCGGATGTTTCAAATGAAGATTCATAGTCTTAAGCAGAATTCTCCACCTAGCTGCTGTGATGCCGAAGGCATTTTCTACGCACCTCCTGCAAAAAGCTAAAAAGAGCATAGCAGCATATAAGAATGTATATTTGACATAAACATAGACTTATGCTCAGCGAGACTGCAGAGTTTGATGTATATCAGATGTACCAACCCACATGTAGTACCAGATCACTGAATGCTAGTGGCGCATGCAGAGAACGAGACGCTCACCAAATGAGGCACATATCACACCCACAAGTGCATGCGCACATGCGCACAGCAAATGTTTGTTTGGTGAAAGCATTGGTTTGCACACGTTATCTGATGCACTCACTGTTTTTACATGTATTTTGCCTTATCCTTGTATGCTTTGTTTCCGTGTAATTGCATCCCCTACATCATACAAGCTTCCAGGACCGTTAAAGAAGTAAAAACAATATTTGTACGAGTTGCACTTCCACAAGTAAATAAAAATTTTCTACACACGTGGTAGATAATTAAGGACCCAAAGTAATAACTTGTGGGACTATACATAAAGCCTGTTTTTGTTTTTCATTATTGCAGGCAATTTGCTCAGATGAATATATACATTACAGCAACAGACTCGTATACTCTTACAAAGCTGCCTTTCAGACTCGTTCAGAAAGAAACAAATTATTTATGCTTTTTCTCGACTCGTGCAATGAAATTTATATAGGTAGAACATATTCAACTAACACCATTCAAAGTAAAGAAGCTGTAGCGTACCGTGCTCTACACAATCGATAGCTGAACACCCTCCTCTCGTCTTGAAGTTGTTTGGAGGGGAATTACCGCATAAAGTCGTTTCGTAGTAGAAGTGCCTCGTCTCCAACAAAGACATATGGAGCAGTCCTTGTTCCGGGTAGCTGGGCAGCCAGTGGAATGCCAAGTTTCCCAGCGACAAGTGAGTTTTCCAAAATTTGCTTGTTTTAAGACACCTCCATCGCTCTTGTGGCCCTCAGCACTGACATCAATCAAATTATACATGTAGTAATCGGCTACAATGGTCATCAGTACGATGGAGAATGTGCGCAGATGTTCAGAAAAATAGAGTAAGCACGAACACATGAGCTGCACATTGGTGATCTAATTCTTTAATTAGTTGCACTGCGTTAATGCAGAAACTTGGGCTTTAATGGAGTCATACCAGATCATGCACGCACATGACAACTGCACGATAACTCTCGAACAAAATTTATAAGAATATTTATTACTGTAAATCCTGTAAGCAGAATTAGACCAATCCAAAATGTGAAGACACTTGAGACACATGACTGTGACAAGGGCTGCCACACAGTGGTGGCTGAGTAGCAAGAGCTCTATGGCACTGACCATGACGGTATCAAAAAGTAGCCTTGTGATCAACAGTTGAAACCGGCAAGCTACATGTGATGTTTCCATCAAGGCAAGAATATTTACTGTAGTGCAGCATTCTTACAAGTTATAGCCTTGCCATCTATAGAAAATGCTCTAAGTGTGGTAATGGAATAATCATGTTCACACCAACACAAGCTATTTGGCCTGTTGACACCACACATCTATTTTAATTATTTTGCAAGTTAGGAAACGACCTATACTAAAAAGCAACAGTAAATGAAAATTTGAAAGAAAAAGTTAACTATGGGAAATATGAGAAGAAAGTGCAGAGCCTAAATCTTCCTTAAAAAAGTTTTACCTTATAGTTCAAGCACAAGCTCCTAGATTTAGAAGGGGCCGTGATGGCAACATGCTTGCCGTCGATGGCCCCTAAACAGTTTGGGAATTGCCACCTTTTCTGGTAATCCTCGGCAATCACCATCCACTCAGCCTCTGATGGCACTGCGAACATAACATAAAACAATGTAGTCCTTGTTACAGACATCAGCTGTAAATCAGAGTAGAAATAATTAGTTTACATTTCTGTTTGGTTAGCAGGGCATCACAGATATATCTTGCAGTACTACAATTGCGATGCTAATAAGACACTAAGCTTGTGCATGAGCTCACCATGAGCACAAGAGGGCTGGTACTGCTAATATGTAATATGATATTATGATGACTTGTTAATAAGCCGTGATAACAACAGGTCTACTAAAGAGGTTTGATGCTGCTGGACTGCTGTCACTAATAAGGCATCATAACAGCATCTTTAATTTAATAAAGAGGTTTGACGCTGCTAAAACGACCGTCGCATTCATGAAATGATCCTTCAGCCTTGCCCAGGTCACTCGGCAACAGAGGTAGATGGTGACGCGTGCTGTTTCAATCCCCACCCTGTGAGCCAGGGGAATACCTTTTATATCTTGCCCGGTTGCTAAGTAGCTGAAAAAAGGACATGTTTCAGAATATGAATTCTCATGTTCTCTTTGCAGTGTCCTGGTGAAGTGCTGTTTAACAGCCACAATGAGCTTTCCTCCAGCACATTTATATATAGTTTGTGATGTTACTACAGCAGTTTGTTAAATGCCTGTGATTTTTCAACAGGTATACCATTTATCATGCACGATATGTCAGAGTGCTGCTCTCTTCTTCATTTAATTGTTATGGTGGTCTGTATGTGCTATATAGTTCCTATGCAAAGGCTGCAGCCAACACTTTTTGCTGTAAATACTGTAGGGAATAGTGCTTCTGTATAAACATGTTCCTGCAGCTAATCTGGCTTGGCATATTCATGAAGTAGCTAGTCGATAACTCACCTTATGGATGTTGCGCATTGAAAACGCAACATTTCCAAGTTATATGACAGGTTTTGATCCTCACAGTAAGGCATATCTGGGAGAAGCCTGCATAAAAATCTGTTTCTTGTTTTAGTCTCATCTTTACCATAGAACAAAGCGAAATCTCCATTTACATCATTTGAACCAAACTGAGTATAAATGTATACTTATTAAAGTCATCTTACATTATATGCAACTTGTAAAAATGCAAACCGGAATGTCTTGAGCCTTACTAACCTCAAGGCTATAACAAGCCGTTCAGCTGGCTCAAAGGGCTCCCTCACAACATACTGTTGAGTGAAGTCCTCAGCAACGAACGATAGGAGGTAGTCAAACATTCCAGGCGACATTCTGTAGTACTTAAAGAAAACCTCTAGGTCCCTTTCTCTTATCCGTAGCATTTGCAATAGCAGCAAAGCAGCAAATGGGAAATGTAGAAAGCAACTGCTAGTGGACATATTTGTAAATTGAGAAACGAAAAGTTATCTAATTGTCTCATTCCCGAGCGTTTTTAATTCCGCCTCCTTGGAAACGCAGCTACCAAAGCCTGGACTCGATATCGCATCCTTGAGTTCGGTTTCCGAACGTCAGCTATCACCACTCCTGTGGATCCAAAAAACAGCTAAGCTCCAAAGTATACTTTGCATCATGACCGGCTAAGTTATAAAGCCGGTCGTCAATACCGAACAGCATGGCATCTCTACCCCCCTTTTTTTGTGCAAAACAACGAGAACGCCAAGAAGTCTGGAACTAAAAGTGATGAAATCAGGCACTCACCGCCGTATGGTACAGTCCTTCGCGCTTTCGATGCCAAAACACCAATCGCATCCAACAGCGTCTGCGCTGCCATTGTTTTCTTTTTAGTATAATAAGAAACAGTAACTTCTTTTTCAACAGGATGAGGTTCAGCTTCCTATCCATCGGATTTGTTTAAAACACACAAAGAGACGTTGCTCGCTCGTCGAAGTTTGCGCTTGGACAGTCAGGTCGCTCACCTAAGTTCAGTGCCCGGCTCAGGCATGTGGATGAAGCTGGACAAGGAAACATTTTTGGGAGTACATCTCAATCCAACATACTATCTACGTCACTACATGTTAAATACTAAGTCTTTTATCGTTTAACAGAACTAATTTTGACTGCAATTGTGAAATGTTATGGTACACGACATTTGGAAGGTTTAAGCAAAGCTATAGTCTGTACACACTGCGCTCCATCCGACCAACGCCGATGCGGCACCGATTCTTACGCTAGCTGTGTTTGGCTGCCCTCGCCACACGGCGCCGAGAGTCGACATCGGTATCGATGCGACGCCGACGCGACTCCGGAGAAACGCTGTCGTGTGGCTGGGCCTTTAGTGAAGTTTACAGTTGCAGTGACATAACCTTTTGTGTTTAGTCCAGCTGAGACAATTGGTAATCCACCGCTTAAGGTATATATATGAATTCACTAGATAGATGAATATTGTTAAACGGTAGATAAATTTTAAATAATTTTATTTTATGTGTGATAATCATAGGAACGGGCTTTTCAAAGTTATTTGACCTATGCCAGGATTGGCGCTAAGCGGTAATTTTGGGAAGAACCATATTTAACAGTATTTTATCAGTCATGTTGTGCATCTCAGAACATAACAGGCAATCATAAGCATTAAGTGTGATTTTTACAGGCACATCCTGGACTATCTCATTTTTAAGCAACAGTACAATAGGACCCACTACGATGCTCTAGGGAATGCCAGTGTTTACATCTAAACTATCAGAACAGTGTTCGTTAAAAATTACATATTGTTTCCTATTTGTGAGATGCGCTGAAATCCATTTGATCAATTTATCATTTTTCAATAATTTGTCTAACTTGCAAATTAACTTCTTTTCTGAAACCTTATCAAATGCTTTTGAAAAATTCATAAATACTGGATCCTTCTGTTTTCCTCTAGCGGAACGCTAAGAACGCAATTAAAAATTTGGTCAACGCTAATTTTCTGTTGCACGCCCTCGGGGTGTGGCCTGTCTCTTTCTTTCCTTTCGTCGTGCCCATATACTGTGTGCTCAAGATCAGCCATCCGTACCTTTGAACTAACTACGAGGAGTAGCGCACATAATTGTTTTTTTTTTTGTAACTGAACTGTGGTGGCCACAGTGACACAAAAGTGTGCAAAGAATTGTCATCCCAAACTAGGTCATTACTAAATTCATTCATTACATTTTTCTTCCCTGCAGTTAGCATGCATGTGTATGCTGAAACCTTGTAAGCAATCACAATCTAAGACTAATGTGATTTGAGTAATTTTAATAATGCGCACGTGCCCTTAGATATTGTCACATAGTCGTGACAATCCCGAGGACAGCAAACGAAGAGTGGTGTTGCACTCAACTTTTTAATGGGCTGACTTGCGCCCTCAATAGAATGAAGAAACGGGGCGATGGCGATAACAGCCAGCGGGCTCGTCGGTTGTCCAGCTAATGATGCCCGTTGCATTCGGCTGTGTTCGATATTAAGTCGGCGCAGAAACATCTAGATGAACCAGCTAATCGGTACTAGAAAAGTATGAAGCAGTCCACACAGAAACATTTGTGCTTGCCTGCAATCATTCGAGACTGATCTTGGCGCATCTCAACAAAATCATCAAGCCGTGTCTCGCGACACCAACCATTAGCAAAGAGCACAAGGTCGTTCCTGGCGCTACAGCCACAGTGATAAGACCGCATGCCGGCGCCTGTTGAAAATAACAAAATAAAGATCTCAACGTCTCGCGGCACTATGAACACCTAAACTTTGATCTCAACCCGTCTATTTACGAATTCTAGGTCGCGGCACTCCCGACGAGGCCACAGCGCAGCATCAGGCAAAGCAGCGAGTGTTTCGGCCATTTCAGCGCCGTCCGGTCGGCCACCCAACGCTTCCTTCCGCGAACGTGTTCCGGCGGGTCGAAGTCACACGTACCCAGTGTGTGTGCGTGCATGTGTGTGCAAACGCTGGTCAAGCCCGGCGCTCGAGGGAAAGTGCGTCGCCCTCGTGCGTCTGCTGGAGGTGAAGGAGACTTCTGTCGCGACACGCGACTGAGTCATCTCAGCTTGTTCGGACATGAATTCTCTCCCTTTCCTCCTGAACTGACTAACGTATAAAAAGCAGCGGCAGATTCCGCCGCGAGAGAGACTACTTGACAGACGTCGTAGAGACAACGCCAGACACCAGCTTTGTGAGCGTGTCAGTTTTCTCTCCGGGCCAGCTTCTCTGTCCGTTCCTATGTGATGTTGAATTAAACGTTTGTTTTGTTAAAAGACGCCTCATCTTTGCTGGCACCGTCGATGCCGTCCGCCGAGTCACGGAGCTGCCAAGCCAACGTTACCGATAGGGCAGCAATCCGCATGTAACAACTGGTGGCAGCGATGCGATACCCAGGCGCAAGCTAAATCTAACAACTAGTGATCAGCGGGGGGACGACCAAGGCGTAACCATGGTCGGGGAGCTGAGATGTCCCAGGCGTGACCCGTGCAACAAGCAGCTCAGAGGAAAGCCGGGAGCAGTACAACGAGCCCTGTGTGATGACTGGTTGCCTGCATTGGAACGACTGCGCTGGATACTTGGCTGCGAGGTTTGGTGAGTGCGGTACTTTCTTCCGCTGAGTTTTGCCAGGCTTTCGTTAAGTAGAAAACAGAGCTAGTAATTGTGTTGTCGTTGTTGCTTGGTTAATTAGCAGCAAGGCAATAGTGGGCAGTAGAGAAGGCAGCACTCGGAACAGCCATGGATTTGTAGTCGTTGCGCAAACCGAAATTGCTTGAGCTTGCGAAGGAGTTTGGTCTGAATTTGTCAGACAAACTCAGAAAACCAGAAGTGCTAAAGGCTATTCTCGCGTTGGAAGCTGAGGATGAGTTTTCAGAATGCCTTGAGGTCATTTAGGAACGACAACGTCAAGAGAAAGAGGAGCGTGAACGTACGGAACGTGAAGAGGAACGTGAACGTAAGGAACGGCTAGAGAAAAAGGAACGTGAGCGTACGGGACGGCTAGAGAAAGAGAAATGGGAACGTAAGGGACTGCTAGAAAAAAAGGAACGTGAACCTAAGGGTCGGCTAGAGAAAGAAGAACGTGAACGTCTAGAGAAAAAGGAGCGAGACCGTCAATTAGCTTTGGAAACGAAATGTTCGAATTAGAGGCTGGACGCGCTTGTATTGAAAGTCAGGCTCACGGTGCAGGATAACGGGAATTGTTCAAAATGAGTGATTTGATGCGGCCGTTTAACCTTGGAGAGGACATTGGTTTGTTCCTGGTTAACTTCGAGCGAACATGCAAGAAGCAGGGGTTTTCTCGGGAAACGTCGCCACAGCGCTTGCTCACTTTGTTACCCGGTGAGGCGGCGGACGTAATCGCTCGCTTGAAAAATGAGGAAGCAGAGGATTACGACAAAGTGAAATTGAGTCTGCCAAAAAAGTACACTCTGTCAGCAGAAGCGTTCCGTCGGAAGTTTCGGGAGGGTGAAAAAAGCAAAATGAGTCGTATACAAAGTTTGCCTACAAACTTTTGGCAAACATGTATGAGTGGCTCAAAGAAGAAAAAGCGTATGGTGACCACGATTGATAAGGTTGTGCAGTGTATCGGGCTGAACAGTTTTACAGTCGGTTACCCGAGAATGTGCGGTACTGGGTCTTGGATAGGCCAGACGTTAGTACGGTGGAGAAAGCCGTCGAGCTAGCTGAAGAGTTTGTGACGCATCGGGCTCGTGGAGCTAAGGACGGTCAAAAGGGGGAATTCGGCTCGAAGTTTGAGAGGCCGAAGTTCACGCCCTTCAGAGCCAAGGAGACTAAACGTGGTGCGGATGCGAATGAAAGCAGTCTGGCAGAACATAAAGAAATGGTGGTAGCCGAAGCCGAACGCAAAAAGAAGTTCGAGGCAAGGTAATCGCTCGTCTGTTATACGTGCCAGATAAAAAACAAAGGTTGTGTTTTTGTCGTTATGCAGCATCGACAAGAACATGAAGCTTCTCGAACCGTACACTCGAGACCTCCTCATGAATGGGAAAGAGTGTCGAGTGCTTCGCGATTCTGCGGCTACCATGGATGTGGTTCACCCTTCTTACATAGAACCAGAGATGTTCACGGGTGAGCGCGTATGGATCAAACAAGCCGTGGAAGCTCACAGCGTGTGTTTGCCCATAGCCAAAGAACTTATTGAGGGGCCTTTCGATGCACTTGAGACAGAAGCTGCGGTGTCATCTATGCTTCCTCCTCAGTACCCGTACCTCTTTTCAAACAAGTCCGATCCCCTCTTGCGTGAAAAGGGGCTTGTTTTTGGAGAGGCTTGCGTACTAGCCTTAACCAGATCTAGAGCTCGGGAGCTTGCTGCAAAGGCAGTAGTTCCGGAGATGACGTTGTCAAAGAATGAAAAAGGGTCGGAAGCACAGCACGCTGAGATTGAGACCACATCCGCTGTAGACGCAAGTGAGCCTGAAAAGTTGAAGGCACCGGATACAGGAGAGAAAATGCCGAACACAGGGAAATTAGAGGAGCTATCTGCGGGTTTTTTCGTCGCACCTACATCAGAGGGACTTAACGAGTTGCTGAATGTCAGCAGGTCGGCTTTGATAGCCGAGCAAAAAAAAGGTCGCAGCGTCGAAAACATCCGCTGTAATCTGAAAGAAGGCGTCGCCAAGAAAAATGCCAGTTTTGAAGAAAGCAATGGGGTCCTGTACTGAAAGTGTCTAGACCGTAGGGGAATTGAGTTCGATCCGCTGATCGTGAATCAGTGCTATCATCAGGATCTGTTACGCTTGTCGCATGGAGGTTTGTGGTCGGGGCATCTAGGAATTAAAAAGACTAAGGACCACCTATTGCAAGAGCACTATCGACCAGGATGTTTTGCAAGTTTGTAAGGGCATGTGACACCTGTCAGCGTGTGGGCAAACCTGGGGACAAATCGAGAGCGCCGTTGAGGTTGGTGCCTGTCATTACGGAGCCGTTCAGAGGGCTCGTTATTGACACTGTGGGACCACTGCCGGTAACAACCTCACGGTAAAGACATAATCTGACAGTGATTTGCCCCGCGGCTAAGGTCCCCGAGGCAGTCCCGCTTAAAGAAATCAGTTCAGTAGAGATAGTGAATGCACTGCTGTCCATATTTGCGCGAGTTGGTTTTCCTGCAGAAATCCAATCAGATCAGGGTACAGTATTTACTACGCTTTGACCACATCATTCCTGGGAAGATGCGGAATAAGGCTCTTGCATAGCTCCGTGTACCACCCGCAGTCGAATTCCGTTGAGAAGCTCCACTCCGTCATGAAGCGGCTGTTGAGAGCTATGTGTTTTGAGCGAAAAACTGACTGGGAGCTATGCCTGCCGGCGGCGATGTTTGCCTTAAAAACCGCGCCGCATAAAACTACAGGGTTTTCGCCAGCAGAGCTTGAGTACGATTGGACGCTGCGATCTCCTCTTCGCATGCTTCGTAAATCGTGGGAAGGCCAGGGCGATAACCCAGTCGCAGTAGAGTACGTGCTAAGGTTACTCGAACGTTTAAAGCGGGCACAGGAGTTGCCAGAGGAAGCCATGATCAAAGCCCAGCAGAGGGCCAAAGTCTATTATGATAGGACAGCCAGGACCCGTTTTTACGCCCATCGCTAACAGTTCGTATGGTGCTTTGCCTGATAAGTATGTGGACTTATAGCCAATGTAAATAACCTTTCTTCCTTGACCAGATAACCAATCCTTTAAGGAAACATCCGGGACCCCGCTCCGTTCGCACAGTAATTCCTCGGTTTCGCGAGACAGGAACGACAGGTTATCAGCGTCTCCTGTCCGTCCACACCCTTGTCAAGCAATGGGTTATATGTGACAGCAGTGTCGCATTTGAGAGGACTTCATCCCGAATAACACGTTGTTGCATACATAATTAAATAGTTTTTGTATGAAAGCTGTCTAATTACGCGCCTCTTATTGTAGATCATACGTTTGTTTCGTTCCTTTATCTTGTCCACCGGCACTCCTCAAACGGAAAAGTTAAAACTCCCCCCGCCCCCCCTCAGCAAATTCTGTCACTACACAGACGTCATCTGGTTTTGTTTCCTGGCTCCTTAAGGGCGCAGGAACGGATCCCGGTTGCGGCGGCCGCTTTTCGATGGGGGCGAAAAGCAAGGTGCCCGTTTGCTGCGCGATGCCAGTGCACGTTAGAGAACCCCGAAGGGAGGGATTTTCCGGAGCCCTTCACTATGGCGTCTCTCATAGCCTGAGTTGCTTTGGGACGTTAAACCCCACAAACCAAATCAAACCACAACACGAAGGCGTCATCTGTCTTGGCAACGGCATATCAAGCCTTGGAGATTGATGGCCGCCGCCTACCAGTACCCCACATTTTCGTCGGCGCGTTTTTGACTTGTCTTTGATAGTTCCCTCCATGCGGCGACGGCTTTTCGGTGCAACAAGCCCATTGCGCTCTCTCGTAAAAGCGGCGCGCAGCGGTGGTTGCGGAGACAATTCCTTGAGACACCATTGCAGAATGCTGTGGTTGGCAATCTTTGGCCGGCGTGAGATTGTCCACGCTGCATCTGCGACTCAACGGGGGTGTGGCGCAAACTCGTGGCCATCGAGGCGCAGGTGGCGCCTAGCTTTTTGCTCCTGCAGCCCATAGGCTAAGGCCGTGCATCCCCATTTCGCGGACAAATCAGCTTCAGAGCGCCGCTTGCAACGAACGAGATGGGTTAATGGTCTCGATGCTTAATAGGCATCGCCTCAAATAGTCGCCGCACTGGACGAGCTCATCGAAGCCTCCCGAGACGCTACAAGCGCTTCTTCTGCATCCTCCCTCCACGACAGATATGCTCATTTAACTTCGTTATGCCTGTTTGTGACCCTTTCTTACCCCTTCATGGATCACTGCCTTGTCGTGGCGGAGGGGCTTGCGAAACTCGATGAAGTCGTGAGCTCTGCTGTGTAGGGCCACCCAAGATAGACAGGTCACGGCAGAGAGTTCTGACAAAATGTGATTCACTGGAGAAGGTAATGGCAACCCACTCCTGTATTTCCTGCCAAGAAAACGCTATGGCCAGTCACAATAGCATTAACGATGTGGTGTCGGAAGATGAGCCCCCCAAGTTGGAAGGCGTCCCACATGTCACTGGGGATGAACAAAGGGCGATTCCTAGTAGCTCCAGGACGAATGAAGCGGCTGGGCTAAAGCCAAAAGGACGCTCAGTTGTGGATGTGTCGGGAAGCGACCGGAAAGTCCGATGTTGCAAGGAGATATATCACATAGCAACATGGAATGTAAGGTCTATGACTCAAGGTAAACTGGATGTCGTCAAGCGAGAAATGGACAGATTGAACATTGATATCTTGGGTATCAGCGAGCTCAAGTGGACCGGAATGGGAGAATTTAACTCTGGCGACCATTATGTCTTTTATTGTGGGCACGAATCCAAGAGAAGGAATGGGGTCGCTCTCATAGTAAACAGAAGAATGGGCAAAGCAGTGCTAGGGTACAACCCCAAAAACGGCCGAATGATTTCACTTCGGATCCAAGGTCACCCTTTCAACATAACAGTTATCCAAGTCTATGCACCGACCACTACTGCTGAAGAAGCTGACGTTGAGATATTTTATGCGGATCTACAATGCCTTTTAGACCGCACCCCATCATCAGACGTCATTTTTCTCATAGGAGACTGGAATGCTCAGGTCGGGAGTGAAGAAATATCCGGAATTATAGGTAAGTTCAGTCTTGGCGAGCCAAATGAAGCTGGGCAGAGGCTAGTAGAGTTTTGTCAAGAAAACAACCTGATCATAGCGAATACTCATTTTCAACAGCACAAGAGGCGCCTATACACATGGACTTCACCGGACGGTCTGTACAGGAATCAGATCGATTATATTCTTTGCCGGCAGAGATGGAGAAGCGCTATACAAGCAGTAAAAACAAGGCCTGGGGCCGATTGTGGCACCGATCATCAGCTTCCTGTTGCCAAAATTAAGCTTCGATTGAGGAAAACGCAGAAAACTAGAAAGCCTTTCAGGTATGATATGGATCAAATTCCATTAGAATATGCTATGGAAGTGAGAAATCGATTTCAAGAATTAGATCTAGAAGACAGAGAGCCCGAAGAGATGTGGACTGATGTTCGTGATATAATACAAGAAGTTGCTACTAAGGTAGTTCCAAAGCAAAAGAAATGCAAGAAAGCAAACTGGTTATCTGAAGAGGCTTTGCAAATAGCTGAGGAAAGGAGGATGGCAAAAGTTATGTGGGAAAGAGAAAGATACAAGGTTCTCAATGCGGATTTTCAGAAAATAGCAAGGAGAGATAAGAATGCCTTCCTGAACATACAGTGTCAAGCAGTTGAGGCCAACAGCCAACTAAGGAACACAAGAGCTCTGTATAAGACAATCAAAGATATCACAGGAAGCTTCTCTGCTAAGCTGGGCGTGATAAAGGACAAACGAGGCAAGGACCTCACTGAAGCCTCAGAGATAAAGAAGAGGTGGCAGAAATACACAGAAGAACTGTACAAGAAGGACCCGAATGTGCAAACCCAACATAAGACGGTTGTGATTACTGACCTCGAGCCGGGCATCCTGATGAGTGAAGTTGAATGGGCCTTAGTCAGTCTTGCTAAGAACAAAGCTAGCGGAATTGATGGCATTCCAGCTGAGTTGCTTCAAACCTCAACCATGACGCTGTAAATATTCTGCATACATTATGTAAGAAGATTTGGACAACCCTGCAGTGGCCACAGGATTGGAGGAGGTCAGTTTACATCCCCATTCCAAAGAAAAGCAGTGCCAAAGATTGTTCCAACTACTGCACGATCGCGCTTATTTCGCATGCTAGCAAGGTTATGTTGAAAATCCTCCAAGGTAGGCTGCAGCAGTATGTGGATCGGGAGCTTCCGGACGTGCAAGCTGGGTTTCGCAAGGGCAGAGGAACTAGAGACCAAATTGCCAACCTTCGCTGGATCATGGAAAAAGCAAGAGAGTTACAGAAACCCATCTACTTCTGCTTTATTGATTATGGTTAAGCGCTTGACTGCGTAGATCACAGCAGATTGTGGCAAGCTCTCCAAGAGATGGGAGTTCCAGTTCACCTCATCTGTCTCCTCAGGAACCTGTATGAAGGACAAGAGGCCACAGTCAGAACTGGGCATGGTCTTACTGATTGGTTTCCGATTGAGAAAGGAGTGAGGCAAGGCTGCATACTGTCGCCCTGACTATTTAACCTATATGCAGCGTGCATCATGAGGAAGGCCGGTCTGGACGAGTCTTCAGCTGGAGTGAAGATTGCTGGAAATCGTATCAACAACCTTAGATATGCGGACGATACCACTTTAATGGCAGAAAGTGAAGTGGAACTCAAGATACTTCTGATGCGCGTACAAGAAGAGAGTGAGAAGTTTGGGCTTAAACTGAACATTAAAAAGACGAAGATCATGGCGTCTTGCCCTATCAAGTCCTGGAGCATCAATGGACAAGAAGTGGAAGCTGTGACAGATTTTCTCTTCTTGGACTCGAAGATTACCTCGGAACTAGACTGCAGCCATGAAATTAGGAGACGCCTGCTTCTGGGAAAGAGAGCAATGGTTAGCCTTGACCGCCTAGTAAAGAGCAGAGACGGTCTGCTCTTGGTTCTTGGTCTGCCAACCAAGAACCGTATAACTCGTGCTATGGTCTTTCCAGTTGTGATGTATGGATGCGAGAGTTGGACTGTGAAAAAGGCTGACCGCCGAAGAATTGACGCGTTTGAATTGTGGTGCTGGCGAAGACTCTTGAGAGTTCCTTGGACTGCCAGAAGATCAAATCAGTCGATATTGTCGACCATAAACCCTGAGTGCTCATTGGAGTGTCAAATTCTAAAGTTAAAGTGTAGCTACTTTGGTCATCTGATGAGAAGAGAGGAGTCGCTGGAGAAAGATTTGATGTTGCGAAAGGTTAAGGTTCGCCGGAGAAGGGGTAGGCAGCGAACACGATGGTTAGATGGCATCCTCGAGGCACTGCAGATGATGTTATGTGATGTTAGGAAGATAGTGAGAGACCGGAAAGCGTGGCGTGACATGGTCCATAGGGTCGCGAAGAGTCGGACACGATTGAACGACTGAACTGAACTGAACTGAACTGACCCTTTCTTAAGCCTAAGGCATCACTTCTTCGAGTACTTGTTGATCATGTTGGTTGGCACAAGCTTCGCTTTAGACTACATGGACATCGCGTTGAATAGGTTCGCAGGAATGGCTGCTAATTCTGAGGAGGAGCTTCACAAGACCTTTTTCCGTATGACGTCAGACAGGAGCTTATTTTTGCGTAAAGTTTGAAATTCCGTGCGTTGTCGGCATTTAAAAGCATCGGGCTTGCCACTCTACAGCTTCAACTAAGGTATACCATAGCCGAGCGACGTTTACTTATATAACAGACGATCTCGGAGGTCTCAAGCCCCCATTTGCAAAACGACAGGGGCGCTTCAGGCACTTGGCAGTTTATTCTGCCAAAACACATTCCTAAAGAAAGTTTTGAGTTCGTGAAGCCCGCTTTTGAACTTTACATACAGGACACTAAGACACTGCACTTCCTTGTGCTAAGAGAAGAGTGGGAGATGTGGAAAGCAAAATGAGAAGCAGTGGGAGTAGAGCTGACGCCGCACAGAGTCATTAGTGAACCGTGAAAAGATCCTATTTAGGAACATCCATGCACTCCTCAAAAATTTGGCAGCGGTGACTTGTGTCTACCACTGCTGCAGAACGCAGTTCACCTACATCGGAGAGGGATAAAACATTCATATCGAACCGAGCAGGTAAAAATGAACCTTTTTACTGGTTAGCCCTGATGTTAATTCAACGAACGCCAGACACCATCGACGAAATTATTTTAGCGCTTATGTGAAAACCGTGGTGAAATATACTCTCCTAATGTGTCCCTTATGTGTAGGAAATATTTACTGCTATGTGTGCTGTTCTCTGTATTTTTTGTTGTTTAAACTTTAAGGGGCGTGTTTAATTCTATCGACGAGTATTTGCTTTCTACCAGCTGCACTTGTGTATCTGGTATAGGTAGTAAAGAAGGTACATGCATACAATGCCGCATTGTAATGAAGCACTGCATTTTGTTTTTCTTCTGTGCTATTACTGGTTTAACCACATCTGGATGTTGTTCTCAGTTTATTAAACAGTTTGGTGACGATTAAGTGGAAATGGGAACGAAGATGTCTGTTTTGTTGTTCACGTTTCTTTGTTTAAATCAACGGCTATTTCAACTCATTGTATGCAAAAACAACATGCTGTATTGAACGGTTATCGGATTATAAACAATGTGTGAGTCATTATAAGATGAGTTGTACCTCGCAAGCTCACCAGACGAACTTATTTTTAATCACGGTTGTATCAGCAAATAGTCTGCATCCCTCTCCTTCCACTAAAAGGAAAATTGCCTTCGGTTTGCCCCTCCCCCGAAGAAACATAATCCTCGCTACTCGTTGAATGCAGAGGAGCTTGTTGGCCGTAGGTCTATCGCTGTAGAAATGCAGTGGTGCACTTAATTCTTCCTACGGTCGGAAATGCGAAAGCGCGGCAGATTTTTCCACGCCGTCTGGTGGATTCCCTCGACAATACACTCGGGCCCTCGCATAGGTGTACGCATAGGTGTACTTCGCTTGGGCTCCTCAAGAACTGTGGTACATAACAAGCGTTTAGAGTCGAGGAAAGTGATGGGATGAACACGAGAGTTCACTGCCGTCGGATACCTCGCCACCTAGGGGCACCTAATTCTAACACGTGCCACGATAGTGTTTGCAACAAAAACGGAAACGTGGGATGGCGACGAAAAAATCCACAGAGCTGAAACAAACGAAGGGCGCGTGTTTGCCGCGCTGCCTTCACTTCTGCTGTCTTTTTGAATGAGCCATTTTTTCCTCTCAGCAAATCATTTCGAATCTTCGGAGAAAAGCCCTTCGGCGTTGTTCGTAGGGTAAGCCTTAGGGCTTTGGGAAAGCGTCTTATTTGCCCTTCCTTCCCTCCTGCCGGAACAGATGAACTAGAAAACCAGCGTGCTCTGGTGCTATCGTGCCCAGGAACTAGTGAGCGATTAATCTTTTTCTTTGCAATAAAATTGTTTTCTTTTTTTTTTCTTTCACAAGAAACACGCTGGTAATATAAAAGGTTCTCGGGTATTCTTCAGGCTGACACGCATGCCGTACTCTTTTTTGCATTTCAAGTGACTGATTTATTACTTTGATTGCGTCACTTCGCTATGTTTCTCTAGTAATTTAGGGTCGGCGCTAGTCGCTTTTTAAGACACTGTTAATTGTACGCGCTATGTGGAGGAAGTTTTATAGTCACATTTCTATATCTAACTGTCGAAGCCCCATTTATCAACGCAGCTGAAACCGGTCAACAAGCCTTCATTTAAGTGAATAATTAACAGGAGGCAAAGACACATCAGTGGCACTGCGTATAATCTATAACGGAAATGCAGAAATGTCATCCACAATAGTAACAGACTCCTAGGCCGATCGCCGCTGTTTGCAAGTGTATCGGCCCTTATCAACTCCGCCGAATGCAGAGACCATCAGCCTGTTACATGAATTCTTGAAAAGAAGCTTGAAGGAGCTGAGGTGGTGCATGGCCTAGTCCGAGTAAATGCCGGGTAGGCCATCAGCACCACTCGCACCCTATACCTCTACCCTGTTCATATGGGAATCGTCTGGAACATGCCAGGATGGAGACGCGTAAATATCCCCAGCAGTACCAGAAGCTGAGCCCATTGATTGGCACCTTGTTCAAACTAACACATATCTTATTGTAAAAGTAAAAAGTAAGATATGCCTCAACTGCTGCTGCTCTGCTTGCCCCTAGAGTGGGGCCTGCCCTAGCCTTGTGCAAACATCCAGAATTCTTTCCGTACAGAACACACATACGAGAAGTTGCAGACGTGTTGTCCCATGAGGCCTTGGACGTTCAGCAAGGGACTGTCCACGTGCAGCACAAATTAGCGGAGGCCTGGACTAACGGAGCCGATCAACTTGTTTGTCAACTTCCCATCCCCCTTTTGTGAGCAGTTTTACCTCGCCTCCCCTCACTTTTTTCTTCGATTTACCCTACCCTGATTTTCTGGCAAGACCCAGCTCTGCCTTTGATGCTAGAGCCGTGACTTGCATTTCATTTTATCGATCAGTCCTGACAAATAGGTGGTGGCTACCAACTGTAGCCGGTCGAAAGAAGCATGAAAAGAGCAGCGTCATTTATATAATTACAGCAACCGTAGCGTAAAAAATGATCATATAAGGGAGGGCGAACATACCGCATCGGAAAAAGAAAAGAAATCATAAAGGCACCTAGTGATAACACCGGAAGTACACTTCAATAAATAGTTTGGGAAGAATACCAAACCAAATGAAGTGCAAGACATTTCGTACGCCGTAGTGGGCATAAAGAAAATGCAAAACCTAAAGGCACAATAAAAAAAACAAACAAACAAATACGTAGAGCAGTTGGAAAGTAGGGCTATGTACAAAAAATTAGAGGGCCCCTGAAATGTCTCTGGAGAGCGGCGAAAGCCTACCCTTCCTCTCCTATTATTTGCTTTTCATTGCTTGCCTGAGTTGCGGTCATTTCGAGTCATGTTTGACATATTCTTTGTTTTGTAATTATATGAGTCGTACCTAGTCATTGTAATCATTATCATTCACCGCTAAGTATTATTTTCTCATTCCCAGTCAGTTGCGGTTATTCAAGTTGTCTTTTGAAATATTGGTCGCTTCGTAGTCGTGATGAGTCATGACGAGTTATGCCCCGTCATTGAAGTCATTACCACTCATAGCTAGCATTTTTACTCATTTCCAGTCAGTGGCGGTCATTACAAGTCGTCGTTTGACATACTGGTCTTTCCGTAGGCATGCTGTCTTATTAATCATCATTATTAGTCATTAGGATTAGCCATTAGCTCTACCGATGTCTATTTATAACTTTTATTCGTTACCTATTAGCATCAATCGTTTTCATTCTTAATCTTCCTACACGTCCAGCATTTGCGAGTGGCACATCAGCGCACAGATACGTCGCACAGATCAAGCGCACAGCTTCCGCGCATACGTTCGCTCCATTAGCCTACAAAGGCTTTTGCCTTAAAAAAATTGCCGACAATTACGTTGCTTCCTAACGCTAAATTTGAGCGCAGCTCATCAGCGGTTATACTTTTGAATAGGTTGAGGCAAAGAATTCGAGCAACACATGTATGTACAATTACAGACAACTTTTAGGCAGGCGGTTCGCAGTGGCGAACGGCGGCGGCTATGCGTTTCGGGTCAGGCGGTGCACATATCGATACAGCCGCCACCGATCCGGCGCTCTGATTGCCGCCGCACAGGGGTTGCATTGGAGAAGGAGCGAAGAGAGCAATCAAGTTATCGGGAGGTCGCTGGAGGCATCGCGTGGACCCATTCGAAGGATTCGCGGCGAAGAGATAGCAGCGACTGACTGATGCCTCTGACGTCGCTAGCAAGTCAAGTCAATGTGGCTCTGCGTTTCGGCTTGGGATGCACGCACTGTGATCTACTGATGTAGAGCCGACGTGTCGGCAACCGGAGAACACCGTCGCCGCCACGCAGGAAGAGGCGGAGGGAGGGTAACAGCAGCGCCCAACGGTGGCGGCAGGAGCACGCGCAGCAACCGGAGAACACGCGTGGTCGCCTCCACAGAGGAAGAAGGAGGGAGGGGGGCCACAAGCATCGGCGAACGATGGCGGCAGGAGAGCGCGTTGCCTAAAAGCCTTTCAATAAAAGCTTATTGATGGGCTTTAGCGCTGTCCCGGCTGCGGAGCTGGTTACGAGGAACAACGGCGACGACGACGTACGCGAAACCAGGAACGGGCGCCAATAAGCTGCGATTTAAAGGTTCCTCCGGATTGCGCCGTTTAAGTGGCAGTTGTTTCCTGGCGTATATAAGGAGGAGCGCTGCCGCTTAGAGAAAGAGAGCGCAGGGAGCATTCGAGATCAGTGCTGCTCGCCTGGAGATGACGCGGCGCCGTCGCTGTACGAAGACAGTCGCGTGTAGCCACTAGCTCTCGGCCCCCATGCCGATGGTATTCCGTTTTGTACCATGACTGCAAATAACGTATTAGGTCTTTTGTTCACCTCATCTCGTGAACTCGGAGCCTTGATACCCGGACCCTAACCACGACACTTCCGCGCAGGACAGCAGTACCGCACTAAAAACACGCCAGACCGAAGAGCGTTTCCAATCAGATTGAACGTTTGCCACGTTGAGCGGTTTTACAGCGTTTACAGCAGGTGCCCAAGGCTGAGCAGGCGATCCAGCTCCTCGCACGAAAAGCAATCGGGAAGCGGGCGCCAATAAAAGCGCCCATTGCAGACGCCGAGCGCGCAGGCCGAGATAACACGATAATGGACACGAACAGAGTTTTCGAAGGAATATTATGAGAGTTCAATATAAGCAATAATTCGATATATTCTGGATGAACTGTATATACGTTAGAAAGAAGTGAGGGGCGGTAACTGCTAACTGGGGCACTCCAGATTTAACGGAAACAAAGGAAATCTGTGCTGTGCGCTGTGACAAATTATATGTGTTAATAGAAACCGATTAGCACAAATACCAGGCAACTCACAAAGAAGAGACAGGCACAAAGACAGGTGCTGCTTGTGTTTGTCGACGGGATTTTCTAATATTTATGCATTGTCTTGTGTCTGTGCTCATCGGTTACCATAAACATATCATAAACCAACCGGCCTCAACCGCAATTTTATTGTACGCGTTTAGAACGAAAGGCGCGAATACGAATACAGTCAAATGCAGCTGGTTCAATGTTAAGGCAACGGAGCTTATCAAGTAGAAATGAGATTTTAGCCTTGTTAAACGATTTAGAACAATCGAAAAACCCTTAGTCGATTAGGAAAGCTGAATACAGAAGCATGTACACTTTGTGGATAAATGAGAAGGAAAAATGCGTTTATCAGATGAGAATGAGTTGCTAAATGCGTGTTAAAACGGGAAATCAAAGTTCACATCTTCTAGAAACTTAACAATATGAGCGAATATGAGATAATGTGAATTCTACAGGGCACTGGTGTAAGTGATATTTGTAATAGAATGGACAGGCGGTTTATCAGGGAGGGGGCTATATCTCTGGTCTTCCAAACTTCGGTTAATGATGCAGAACTGTGAGACGGGGTAAAAATACGCTGGAGAATTACGGAGTTGTACCCGGCATTATATTTTAGAAAATTCGTGATTTTTAGATCAACTCTGTAAGAATAGTTTAGTTTTAGTTTGGCGATGACAGATTTGATGCTAGCCGAATCAAATACTTTGGGGCTCATATACCATAATAAGTGGATTGTGGGTGTTCAGTAATCGAATTGCTTGGCTAATGCGATTAAAAGGATTAAATGAAAGCGTCATTCAGCAGTGAAGCACAATGTTTCCTGGGTAACAAAGCATCAGAAGATAGTTTTATTAACATCATTCGCGTTAGTTTTTTATTGTGTTCCGGAACTTTTTGGGGTTAGTTATCATCGTTTCTATAAAAGCAGGAAAACGAAAACTTAGCAGTTATGTGTACCGATGAGTAATAAGAGAACGCAGCTTTGTACGCTAAGCTAAAGTGTGGCTTTTGATTGCTTTTGGCAGCTCTAAAAAGTAGTTTTTTTTTTTTTTTTTAGTAGGCACCTTCTGTACCATGCGAAATTGTGAAAAGTAGTTAACGAAGTTCTCACCCAAAAATCAACTGATTCCTTCAAAATATAATTTCGGAGCCATTCTTTTTTACTTTCGCAACATGGAATGAAGTTCCCACGCCTGTACAATGTTCCTAATTAGAGTTGCACATAATTTAGGGTTCCTTGTTTACGTCTAAGCGACAGACGCGTGTAGTGTACGCTTTGTGCCATTCCAATTTGCATGCAAATGAAATAATACCGCGAATTGCGGCTTCTGGTCCGGTGTGCCGCGTAAGTGTGAACCATAGAGGAGAATTTTCTGGCAGCGGGTGCGCGAAAGCGGTTTCGGAGCGTCACATCGAGGCTGAACGAAACAATTTGGCACGTTTGAACCACGCTCTTTGTGGCTCGAACAAGCGGCTGCGAGGAAACGCGGACCTGTGTTTTCCGCGCGTGGTCACTCGGCGTGGCTGGCATGCGCGGCTAAAGGATCCGAGTGTGTATAGAGTCGTGGCATCTGGTGGGAACGACTTTGCCGCCTTCTCCATGAGGTCGCGCAACGTCTTCGTTGGTAAACCAGGTCGAAAAATGTTTCGCTCGTGCAGCGATTCCACGCCAACTGCAATCGTCGTATGGTCGTAGCGGCTGACTGCGGGGCATGGATACCGACTATGGTAAGCAGGGTAGGTAGTCGGGGCGCTGTTCAGTATGCTGCATGCCGAGCATATGGAAGCAGTAGAAAGGCGGGCATTTGCTCTAGGACCCTGTGTAATCACCCATCGACTGCATCTAAAACCAAGCCAGTGAACAGCGCGTAAGGCTTAACTAGCTGGACAACAGCGGATGATTATTGTAACTCTCCTGGGCTGGCTTGAAAACGTGAGACCTAAAACATGCGCCTTATCATTCCAAGGGATCTTCGCAGGCTGCTTTGTAGAGCCATGCATGAACAGCAGCCACTAAAGAATACTGGGTGCCTTACCCACGATAGCTGCACCTCTTTGGAAATCATTTCGATGTAATTGCCTTGCCCACGGCTCTCCAGGTTGAAACCTCGTGAATCCCAATGCAAGTGCTCATTGAGCGCTATACACTTGTAGCCCACTTGTAGCCTGTAGTTTACTGGTAGAACGGCACCGAAAAAGTGGACGTCTCGAGCATGTACCCCAAGGCCATGAAATGCTGCGAGACTGCGCGCTCAGTGCAAGTAGTATTCGACACCGCTGCCTGAAGCGCTTGTAAAATTGGTCCTCAAGGGACTCTCGGAGACCCTTTCTCTTGCTGATACAGTCACGTGTCGCGTATAATTTATAACCTTAACTGAGTGGATAGAAAGTATTTTCACAGTTTGATTGGGACGCTGCAACAGCGCTACAGAGCTCACAATCCGATAACAACACGGTAGCGCTCTGCGTCTGTCACGAAAAATCTTTAATTGCCTGAGGAATCTTCTCGCGAGCTTCACAGAAATTTCTGCTTGGTCGAGAATAGCCTGATCATCTTCTGACGTCACACACCCCGCTCACCAGTCAGTGCACAACAAGGTCACGTGACCTTGTGACGCCATCAATCTCTCAACCAACCAGAAAATTCTATACAAGCATTATTTTTTATTTCTTGTTTTTGTTGTGCTAGGATTTCTTTTTGTCCCTGACTTTTCTTTCTTATGACGTGCAATGTTTGTAATCCCCCTACAATAATGCCCCACGGGCGATGTAGGCATATAAGTAAGTAAATAAATAAATAAATAAATAAATAAATAAATAAATAAATAAATAAATTTTGGCTGGGGCTCTGGCAAGTGGTTGTTGACCGAAGACATATGGCCCAGCGCCCATTGGTCGGTGGCGGATGTGACTTCGCAAGACCACGTGGCATGACCAAGAGGACAGGGGCTCTGGCAAAAGGCTGCACAGGGCACTACCTAAGCCAGGAAGCATTGGAAAGCGAATCCAAGAGAGAAAAGCACTGGTCGCTGAAAAGAAAAAAAGGTGGTCAAGTGTAAACGAACCGCTGCATTCTAGGCCGCGAGGTGGGCGCGCCCACTGAGGACCATTCGATGATTTCGGATGTTTAGGTTCCGCATTTTACTGCCTCAGAATAGAAGCAAGCCTTGGTTAAAACTCAGGTGTGTGATTAGCACTACTAAATTAAGAGGGTAGATAGGTAGCCCAATTTGTGAGACGTTAGAAAATTAAACGCCGCCCTGCGTCGTCGCGTCCCTCTGTTCGGTGTCTGCGGCGGTTTTTAATTTTCCAATGTAGCACTACGAAGCAGCCCTCTTTAATATCACTCCTATGTTAGCGTTACTGCTTACCAGCACATCTAATTAGTGCTACTAATAAAGATCATTATTTTACAATAATGCGTATTGTCCCCCCGAAAATTTTATATTGCATCAACTATTGAGGATATTTAAGCTCCTATTAAGTTTTTTTTTTTGTTTTTGTTTTTGTTGCGCTTTAGAGCGAATGTTTGCCTTCTCGATGCCAGGATAAGGGTGAAAATGTTGAACGGTCCGAAGTTCGAGTTTCTCTATAAGAAGTTTTACGAATATTGACAGGTGGCGTGCAAATTAAATTTAAGCTGTTCGATATTCGCGCAAAGATTGAAATCCCCTCTGTTCTTTTTTTGTGTACTGTACGGAAGAAGAAGCCACCCTGCATAATGTAGGCTCAACTTAAGGAGCCCAAGTTGGTCAAAGGCCAAGAAAACTAAATTAATAAAGACCTGTAAAAGAGTGCTTCAAAGGGGAGCGGTTGTGTGTGTTTCTCATTAGTACACCTCAGTATAAGGTGCTCAGGCAAACAGCGCGGTAGGGCGTCAGAATATTGAGCGTGCAGGCAGCGGTTGCATATCTGTCGATTATTCGGTTCATAACTTGGCGACGTAGCTGTGCAATTTGCAATTAGTCTCAAAAATAATTAGAACGCTTCCCTTATATGGAAGGAAAATGCAATAGTAAAAACAAGAACATGTGGTGCCCTCTTTCATAGAAAGAAAGTCGCTCGAAAAGCTTCACAGGAAAACCACATGCAAAAGTGGAGAAGGCGGACAAAGCCTTAGATTTGTTTTGTGTGTGTCTGTCTCTGTGTGTCGCACTTGTTTAGCTAATTTAAATACCTTTTAGTCGAGAAAGAACCGACCGTCGTATTTCCGGTTGATACTCAGTACGTTTTTTCCGTTTGGGGCAAATATCAGTAGCGGTCGTTTTTCTTGCGCGCCTCAAAGATGGTTTTATACTAAGTACTTGCGCGCCGCAAAGATGGTTTTATACTAAGGAATTCCGCTCTTGAAAAACGAAGGGGAGTCTTTGCTGGTAGCCCTTTCGGTTCTCCTTCATAGGTATCCTGCGATGTCTATCTCCGGAGCGACATGCGTGCCATTCGCGGCGGCGAGCGCGTCCCTGTCATGAAGGCTAGAGAAGACGACGGCGCCCGTAGTGCTGTGCCGTTCGCGTCTTCACGAATGAGCTCTGCGCCTCTTTCTCGACCACACATGCCGCATAAAATTGCCGGACACACTGCTTTGTTGTAGGCTGCAGCAATACTTACATGATTTCGCCCGCTGGAACCAAATTTTTACGGCTTCCCAACGCAGCATGGAGAGGGAACGACGGCAGCGTTTTATTCGCCTTGTTCTACGCGAAAAGTAAGTTTAAGCTCCGTTTTTTTTTTTATGCACATCATGCTGTAGAAATGAGCACTTGTTGAACTCTTAAAATGCACAAGGGACGTTTCTTGGCGTCTGCCGTGCACAAACATAACGTTGGATAAAGGCGCCGTATAGATCGTTCATTGCATGCGCGTAGAAGAGTGTGCTGCTTATTTGTTTTCACATTTACGTCGGCGGCGAAGATAGTATGAATTGAGTGAAATCCAAGATATGCAGTAGCTATTTTGTGCGATATGCAAAATCGAACAAAGGACGCACCCATCCTAGGACCCAAGTATTTTCCCCTCAGCCTACAAATGAGCAAGTGGTTGTCCCGGACGCAATCACAGGCATCACTTTAAGCGGTAGGAATGTAGCGGTAATTCGGTTTGCTTGGTACATTGCATAAAGTTAGCAGTGCAACAGCCAAAATGCTAAAAAGCCAGCAGATAACTATTGGGCACGAGGACATATCGTGGCGCCACCACTCGGAAGCGCCCGCATGACAAAGTAAGTGAGATAACTCACGTTGAACTGCTGCTGTAGGATGCTTTTCTAGGCAGTTCAGTTGCGCGTTAGCATTACGTTCATTTATTTATTTATTTATTTATTTATTTATTTATTTATTTATTTATTTATTTATTTATTTATTTATTTATTTATTTATTTATTTATTTATTTAATATACACCTTGGTCTGGGCCTGTATAAGCTTATTTTGAGGTATGATCGATACCCACTCATCCGGCAAAAAATCACATCACCGAATCGAAGTTATCGAGATTTACTGCTACGACGACGCGTTCCGGCTGCAGAATTTATGCTTCTATGAAAAAAAAGAAAAGAAGAAAACCATTGAAGCTACCATACAACCAGTCAGATGTAAGGAGTGAGTGCACATGTAATGGGATTCCTCTGCAAGAGCAGAGGACTGTCCGGAGCCTGACAAATGCTGAGCGTCTTCCCATAGCACCAGCGGAAGAGGCACCTTTCGCCTGCTCCCTTGAAAGTATAGTAGAGCAAACAAGTTGGACTATGGGGATGACATGGATTAATTTATAGGAAGTGGGAAGCGGTGCGTTCCACGCAGCTAATTCTTGCACACTGACTACCGCCATTGCCACTCTTGGTTAGAGCGGTTCTTGCTTTCCCCGCGCACAGTAGTTTTTTTTTTTTTTTTTTTGCGCATATCTCGATGCATCACAACATGCAATTGCAATGCTCTATATTTCATTTATTTACTGACTCTGTCATTTGAAACTACTACTGTACTCGAGACGCTGCCTGAGCTAACTCGCCATGCATACCGCTTCCCGAGGCGGCAGAATCTTCTAGTTAACTTCAGGGAAACTTCCGTTGAATGCGTTCATTTAGAATGATTTGAGACCTTCTGACTTTCGCACGATCCTTTCTTTGGGAGGGTACTGCTCCATGAAGAAGCCAGCATCTTTTCCACCCTTCCAGCAACAGTATCGTTAGCTTCACAACTGCTAAGCGCAAATTAAAACGCGCGTGCAGTTTCTTCTGCCGCTCACCAAACTTTTAGCCTGAACTCAACGGACGAAATCTCGCTCGCTGAAATGTCTGCTGCGCCCATCTTGAGAATGATAACCCGCTGATTTGCCCATTCAAATTTTGATTTAGGAAGATTCTTATATTTCGGCTAGCAGTGGAGTTTGCATGCGCTGAGGTCATTCGCTTACGCCCGGCTACAGAGCAGTAACGGACCGCAGCAACAGCTTAAATAAACTTCAGCAGCCTCAGTAACGATGCAAGATCAAAACGTGCAAGGCTGGCACTCTATATCAGCTCAAACTACAAAAATAAACGCGACTATTAGCTTTTAAAGCACGCAAATTAAACCGAGTGTCTGCTTCAGCAGCAGTAAAAGGAGTCACGTGATTCCACTTGGTCTCCTAGGTCGACGCTAGCGCTGTTCGCTCCACTGGCGGCGCTCGCGCCCAATACTTCTTGCCTTTAACTTGATGGTTTTTGATGGCGTCTACGCAACGCACCAAGCTGTTACGTGGACCTCATCACACGAAATTACCTCCTTCACGTCGTGTACATGGCTTACTTCAAAAAGCTTCATTCCTTTCCTGATGTTGGCGCTTCGAAATAATTTTTCAACAGCCTTAACAGCTCCAAATCCCGCTTCTACAATCAATGGCACTCCGCTGGCAGACGACATCCCTGCGGTGATGTGGATGGAGCCTTCATGACAGGGATGAGGGTTGGGCCACGTCAGGTGCTGAACGCATCCTCTAAGGTGGCGGCACCTAGCGGGTGCAGGGGGCCTATAAGCTTTTTTCACCATTCCGGAAAGAACCTGTGCTACTTTTATGTAGGTATGGAAGGAAATAGCCCAATGGCTCAACCTTACGTCAGATTCAGAAAGGAAGAATGTCCAATTTTCATGGACGGGAAAGTGAATGAGTCAGGCGTAGTTCAACTATCAGACATTCTCTAAAAACTCATGATTATGCAAATCTCCAAAGCCTGCTTTGGTTGCTATTCAAGGTAAGGGAAGACTTGTTGCCGAGTCATTTCTTGTTTTTCTTATGAGAAATTTATAGGGAAGCTTGCGTCACCACTGTATTGCCGTTACTATAGTTTTTGAGATTGTCATCTAAGACAACAATTTTACCATGCTTCACCATGCGGAACAGTGCTTGAGGCAAGTGCTTTTTCACCCGTCGTGCTCCCTGTGCAGTCCGCGTTGTTTCTATCCACAGCATTTCTGTGGAAATGAGGAGACTCCTGCTCCATGAACGTGTTTTAAATTATTTCTAATGACGATGAGAGGGCAGGCACACTGGGAAACGGATAACAGGTTATCTGCAGACAATAGGAATTGCTGTTGCACCTGTGTCCTACTGGTAACCGGCATAGGAAACGTGTGAAGCCAGTGAGCAAAAGGAAGGAGGCTAGGCGGGTTTAGTAAGGCAAACGGCTTACGTTGAAGCGTCTCTACCAGTAAGCAATTTCTCCTTATATGGAGTCGAAGGATATCGTATTAAATGCCTATCGCGCACGACGTGATAACGGCAGTGAAGTTGCGTAGTTGGTTCTTTTTCCCTTGTGCACCCGGGGTGCGCCGTCAGAGACGGTATACGTGGTTCAGCGGAGGTTCCTTGCGTCAGAGGCGCCCCGTCGGAGACGGTATGTAGCGGTGACTTGAAGACGAGTTTGCGAGAATAACTGAACATTTATATACACAGCAAACATTTATAATATGTACAACAGAGATACAAGTTGGAACTGGCTAAAAGGGAAAAATTCCCACCTCGGCATAGCCGAAGATGCAGAGAATCTAAACCTAGCCCAGAAAGCCGGACTGGGCCCTTGGACTCGGTTTCAACCCCCTGAGGTCCAGCCCTAATTTACACAACGTCTAATCACAAGAAACATCAACCTGATTGGTTCGTCGTGACGTACAGCTCCTACTTCAACTTTAAGAGGACTAAACCCTCTCTCACTGAAAAAAACAAGGAAAGCAGAACTCCTAGGCCACGTCCTTCCTACATTCCGCGGTACACCTGGCCCGTTGCAACGTTAGAGTCAATGAGTACCATTGCTACCAAAAAAAAAAGGAAAAAGAAAAGAGCGATCATTAGCCCTGCTATCGCTCGCCTGTCGCTACGGCCGCGCCGCTTTTCTTAGGTGATCGCCACCACATTCCATCAGGTGCTGGCGTGAATGAGCGTCTCACCTGCGACTGCCGGGTCAAGACGGTGCGTGCAAGCTGGTGTAAAAACAGAGTAAAACTCAACCACTGGTGTCCTCCTGGCTATCACAGGGCCTAGACGCTCCGCCTGTGATACTCTCGAGGGCACGCTCTGCACTTTGTACCGCGACAGAGCGACTTGTACCTTGCCCTGTTCACCACCTTTGCATGAGCTAACGAAACCCGTGCGACGCTTGATCTGGCATACTGAGCAATAGATAACACAGTACCTCACGCGACCCTGCAATGTGTGAGCCATCCACTTCTCAACTGACCCTTTACCTCGCTGGGAACATTTCTCCCCATTCCCTTCGCCACAAACAATCTGAATGCCGTGCTCTGCCTCACAGGCGTTTGTCGGCTCCGTGGCTACGCCGAACATTGAGACTGCAGGAGCTACCTCCCTGTCGTCTGACTCAATATTATCTAGCGACAATGTTTTGTCCTCGAAGAACGCGGTCAGGCTTTCGTCAGGTGCATTTGAAGTTTGCACGGCCCTCTCTACATTTTGTCCTACTCACACGTCTCCATTCGTAGCCTCGAAAGGAGAGCTCCTGCTGAGGGCAGCATTACAGGGCACTTCATTCAATATGCTAGGCGCAGTGCGCCGTTGCACCTGCGAGGTATTTCCACCTCTCGCTAGCTCCACGAGGTCGAGTCGGTTGTCCGTGCTATGTTTTCGCTGTTCGAACCGCTCCTTCTCGGAGCTTGCCTGAGGTTGATTTTGCGTCACCGCAGAATCTGTTTCATGGGAACCTAGCTCGCTTTTTGCCCATACCTGGCCGCTTTCCTTTCGATCGTTTGACGCTGGGGAAGCTGCAATGACATCCTCACTCACGGAACAAGTCAGTAATCCGCCTTTTGCGAGAGGATGTGGCACCATCATGCGGGAGCGGCGAGAAACACATTGGACGGCAGTGTAGCAGACGACACGAAAGCGCGCCATGCGAAATGGCCACGCCAACGCAGGTAGAAAGCGAAAGCTCCCACTTTTTTTGCCTTCACGGCAGAAAGTAGTGACAGTGGTTGCAGTATCATGTTCCCGCAGTATGGGGGAATGTTTTAGCGTTTTCACAATTCACTCATAACACACGCATATACTGTCTTCGTATTGTAAGAACGTGTAGCACGGGCCTTGGCGCGTTCTGTGTTCGACGTGACAGATTGAGACGCTCTCAGCGTGCAAATTCGCGACAGACTTACATTTATTGTAAAAAAATTCGAAGGGAGAGCGTGGAGGCAGAGAGAGAGGGGATTTCAAAGGGCAAAGCAGCCAGGGGCTTACTGATGCTGCAGAGCTAGGTGGAACCGTCTTCTGTGATTTACAAACGCGCATGTCTTGAGTTACCGAGCACAATGCGGTCATCGCGGTGCCGGCATGGTGTGATGGGTGTTGCTTCGTACTTGCGTCATCTACAATCGTGCAGCTATAATATTTCATCTACGAAGCTTGTCAGAGAGGCACTTATCCACGCCCCCTGAAAGGGGAATTACCCTGGCCAGAATGCGCAAGAGAAGCCTGCAGGAAACGCTGGGCATTATTACTCCACAGGCATTTCAAACTCACTCTTCCTTCAAATCACTGTGCGAACGAAGGCATATGCGAGCACAAAAGAAGAGGGCGATTATCGAGATTAGGCATACCATACATAACATTATGAAATACAAACTTCAGAAAGCAATTATCATTTTGCACAAAAATGACGAAGTAAAAGAACAACAAATTCTACAACGAAATACGCTATACGCTCATACATGTGCAATCATTTTACTTCTATATAAATCGGACATGAAGTTTTGATAATGTACAGCAGACACGCTATTTTGAGGAGACGTTAGCTAACTTACATTAAATAACCGTTGTAAGGGCTATTTAAAGAAAATAAAACACCGGTAATGGAATCTGTAATGCGTCCTAAAAACAAGGAATGCCTCCGCTAATGTCTCTTGACCGCCTTTCAGCGCTAGATGAGAAACCATCGAGGTAACACCGAAGATGAAAATAATTTTATAAAAACGTAATGTAAGTTGCACAATGCTTACATGGCATAAAGTATTAGCATAAAGTCAGAGTAAACGCTTTTAAGTTTTATCAATTCTGCTATAATTTATAGACCAGCAAATGTTTTATGTATTATTATAAACATTATTTTAATTTTGCAAATAAACGTTGGTTTAATGAAATGTTTACATGATATCACGATTATTTCATGAAAAAAACAGGAAATCTATTTCAAGCACTAATTCCTAGCAATATTTTCTTTCTTTTTCTAGTATGTTTTTGAGCTAATAGTTCCTTGTAACTATCTGTGCAGTAATGCCTGCCTTAGAGAGCAATCGCTGCCCCATTATTTTGGTAGAATGCTTTGCTTATTACACATTCACCACTGTTACTCAAGGGACACTCCTCAATAATGGATATAAAAAGCCTTTCTCTGTGCTATTTATTCAGAGGTGACAATAGGAGTTGTATGTCGCGCTGTATTGCGTAGTTGTGTACCGTCACCAATGGTAGGCTACATGCTCGTGCAGGGTTGTTTTGTCATTTTCAAGAACGCTAGAACAATGCTGCATATATATTAGATATATGTTGTTAAATGTTTGTAGAAAGGTTATGCTAACGTTTATTTATAGCTTTATTAGGCGTTAAAAAAAAAGAACGTTAGGAACACCGAAATAACATTTGACCAAAACTGAAATTGAACACTACTGTAATATTTTGAGCGATAGCTGGGCCGAAATGGAGGAGAACAAAAAACATTAATTACAGTCGTGCCTCATTAATATGGACAGTTTTGTTCCCGAGCAAATTTGTCCTTAAAACGAGTTGTCCGTAATAACGAATCGCGAATAAAATTTTTCAAATATTATGCCATGATAGGAGCTGCTTCTGCGCATAGTGGGGTTTATTGAAGTTGAAATTAGACAATATTTTTACCGCTCCAATCTCATTATTCTCGTTGTAATTATGCCTGAAATAACATAGTTCCGCTTCACTCGCCTGGATATTTATACGCTTGATGGCATATCTTATGCCTAGATGACTTACTCTTACCACGGCTGTTCACATCACACGACTCGACGACCCGGTCGACTACCTAATTATGTTCTCTGCGAAGCCAAATTAAACTAAAGAGAAATAGTGTCTTCAGAGGCATTCATGCAATGCTGTAAATGATAAGAGCTGTGGTCTAGGCAATTTAACTTGTGCTGTGAAATATTAAACCACCAAATGAAAGGGCCCATCATGCACTTTTTCACTGCATACTACTGGCATCCTGCATGCAAAATGCAGGAAATAAAACGTCTGGTTAGGAAAGTAGAGATTTTGTTCTCGGCACTGTCCATAACGCGACCAACATGTATCATCTTCGAGGGGCTCTATGCAATTCCACGCTGTCCACTGTCCGGACAGTGAGTTTCCATATTAACGAGCGCAAATACATTGGAAAAGTTTGGTCCCCAGAAAAATGCGGTCCCTAATTCGAGTCGTCCAGAGTTTGTAGCCCTCGTGGACAAGGTTGTGCCTTTTCTTGAAAAAGCTGTCGTGCACCTACCACACACAAATGTCCTTGAAGTCCTTCAAATCTTAATTCAGCCAGCACTTGAGAACTCACCTTTGCTCAGTTACCCGGAAGGCATCGACAATAGCCATGCTATGAGGCCCGCTTCTTTAATATGTGAGAAATTTCTCAGAATCCTTCTTGTCAATTATGCTAAGAAAGTGACAGACAGGAACGAAAGGCCAGCTCCTTATGTGCACAAACCGTTCAGAAAGATTTTGAGACTTCAATTTTCTAGCCGCATGTACCGTTTTGATGAATGAGTGCAATGTGTTAACTTTGAAGGACATTTTTTTTTTATTGCTTGCCGCTCTTTTGAATTATGCGTATCTGTTTATGCCCATTTCCTTGATTAAATGTTGTTTTTTTATCACTGTATTAAACTGACTACGACTGTCTACGTGTGCGTCAGTCGCGAGACTACGTATACATCTGCTGTCTTTCAACCTACTGATTTGTTTTAAACTAAGCTAGAACAGCCCACTTCACTAGACAACTGAAATTTTAACTGTATGCGTAAATTTTTGTTCCTTACTCTGAATCTGAGACATGCTATGAATTTTCGTCAGTGCCTTTTTTGCTCTAAGCGAAAACGGCAGCGGTTGACAAAATATCCACCGAACAGTTTGCCATGCACTAGCGTCAGGTCGCGTTATACCTGCTTACAGCTTTCAAAGGCACACTGCATAAAATGGTACATATAGTTTTGTGAAAAATTTAGGGGCAAAAAGTATTGATGTAAGTGCACCCGAAACTTCATTCGACCGTGCGCGACAGCACTGACGAAGGCGTGCGCGGCGCGCACACGTGCATTATTGACTATTTTATTGCTCATACACGATAAATCAGACGCTGATTACGGCTTCTTCCTATAAGCCATAAGGGATGAAATATCAGGACCTGCCGGTAGCCAACCGATGCGTACGGAGCGAAGAGCGAGCGCGCGTTTCCCTTGCGCGTGAACGGCTGTAGCGGAGGAGCAGCAGTGGGGCGGTGGCGACCCCACCGAGGCGCGGCGGGCGGTGGAAACAGACCCCATTGGAGAGGCCGTAAGAGAAGAGAGAGACGCGCTCGGCCGTGGGTTGTGATAGCAGTGCTTTTAAACTGGAAGCTTGATATTCTCGGCTTGATCAGCAAGCTATTGTTGTGTCATAAAAAGAACTACAGCCAAGCACATAATTAAAACAGCAGGTAAAACAGAATTTTTTAGACTTATTCCTAAAAGCCCCAGACAAGAAACCGAGGCTCCGCTGAAGAGTGCCCTAAGTGCACTTTTCGCTACAATAAAGGGCCTGTAAACGCTGGCATGGAATTTAAAGTGCATGCACTATAGCCGAGCTGGGCTTGGCGGTAGTACGCAAATGCTGTGTGTCACCAAAGGATGCTGGGAAAGTTTGTTGATTATGAAGTGCTTATTATATTGTATGAAAAAACAGTCTGTCTCGCTCTTCAAAAATGGAGCAACGTTTTTACACAGCAATCGTTCGTTTCGCCGAAGTGCTTGTTTACCAGCACCCCAAAATCCTGAAATTTACCCCTGGATGTATACTATTTCAGAGCTTGGATGTTAAAATATGACAATGATTGACTAAGACTGGCTCGAATTTTCCCAACCTATGCGCCCGAGTTACTCACTCACTTCTTCAGATGCGCTTTGAGATCGTCGCCGTGCTTAAATGTCGACGAAATATATTATTCGAGTTCTTCAATATTTCATAGGCACTATCACAGATGCCATACAACTCAAATTTTATTACTACTCAAAGGGTAGTTCTTTCAAAGTAAAAGAAGCGGTCGGTTTGATTTCTTTTTGTAGGGTATAAGTACACTCATAAATATATAGATGTTCTGGGATAAAGCTTATAATCTTTTCCTCAGCCTGTATAACGGCGCCATAGCAACTGAAATATTAGCCGATACTCCCGCGTCAGGCTTGTAGATATCTGCCATATAATTTAAAGAACACCACCGCTCAGTTTATTATCAGCGCAGAAGAATCTTCAGAAGCGAAACTTTGCAACGCAGCAGAAAATCTTATTCCACTTATATCGGTATGTCATGAAACTCATTTTTTGTGTGATATTCTACAGTTGTATTACGATTAAAAAAATGGCTGCCGGTTTACCCTGCTGAGAGGATATGCAAATTAGGTGCACTAGTGCTTCAGTTTTAAGAATATACGACGAGGGGCTAGTTGATGCATGAACTTAGAACTGAAACCACGCAGAGGACGATACACAAGGAAGAAGTGGACAGGACGTGCGCGGACTCACAACTGTTTATTGAGACACATCGTCCTTGCGTCGACGACATTGCGCATGCGCGACAAGCATACGCTATCAAATTGAGTTCCTTCTTATACAGATAGAACGAAGCCTCGCTGACAAACTTATCGGGCCCATATCTATCAATGTGCCAAGCTTCGAAGACCTCACGTGCTTTCTGATCTTTTGCAACTCCGTTTATCTTCGTACGCCCAAAGAGTGGCGTGCATTTCTTGTCAAACGAAAGACAGCGGCAAATGCATGCCGCTGTGAAAGGCCAATGAATTATTGTGTTCTTGTAGACGCTTATTAACGTACCGTCCCGTTTGTCCCACATAAACTGAGCCACAACTGAGCGGGTTTGCATACACTACTCCCATTCTACAGTTGTAAGTCCGCGCTCGTCCTGTCCACATCTCTTTGTATCATCATTTGCGTGGTTGCAGTTCTAAGTTCACGCTTCGGTTTTTACTTCTGTTTCCGTCTGCGGTTGCTTAATTATTTGAATACAGTGACGTCCTAACTTACCAACACTATGATGAAGACCGTTCTGCACAGGCAGCATAAAGCCTTGCTTTACCGATCCGTACGACTGTGCCTGCATGACCTAGAAGTATAGTGTATAGGACTCGGGATTCAAGCGTCAAGGTGGGTTAAATATTCATCTCAAAAGTGTTGCCCAAGTCTCCAGCTCCTCTCAATTTGGTCATGACATGTGTCTCGTGACGTCATACAGACCGGTGGCCAATCAAATATCCGGTCATGTCACCTGCCAACAACCAGCTGCCGGGTAAATGCTCTGAGGGGGACCGAATAAATATAGGCGATATACGGAACTGTAGGGTCTTCGAGCTAGATCACGAAGACTGCGGCTAGCATATGTGTAGCGGCAACGGTGATGAATAACTGAAGATCTTTTAGAAGAAGAAATAAAAGTCACCTGGAGCGTACGTACGCTCTTTGAACGTGACGGGGTGGCGAAGTGGTTACGGCGCTCGACTATACTGTTCCCAAGGAAGCGGGATCGAATCCAGGCCTTGGCGGCTGCGTTTCGTTGGAGACGAAACGGAGTGGCGTCCGTGTGCTGTGCGATGTCAGTGCACGTTAAAAAACCCTAAGTGGTCGAAATTTCTGGAGTCCTCCACTACGGCGTCTCTCATAGTCTGAGTCGCTTTGGGACGTTAAACCCCACAAACCAACCAACCAACAAAATGGGCAATAAAATTAGCTTAAAGTGATCTAAAGTGCGGTGCTGGGCTCAGAGAAAAGAACGTTCCAGTATGCGCCAAATTCTGTCGTGCAACTATTGCAACGACCGAAGTCCGATGCAAAAATCTAATAATTTGTATATTTCAAGCGAATTTACAGTGTTCACAGTGTTGAGAAGGTGAACGCAGGAAGTGCTACTTCACAACACATACGACAGTTCAGCCGAACCATTCATCTCACAGAAAATGTTAGACGCATTTGGTTTTCGTGAATAACGTTGGAAATAAGCACAATGCAAGTCGTTGTCTTATAGCTTACTAAAGCTAACCATTGATTGTACTCTGCAGTTTGAAAAAAAAAAAAAAAAAGGAGGTATAATAGGTGTCAGCGCTATGTGCACACCAAACGCACGGACCGGCAGTGGTTTGGGTTGCAAAGTCAACGGAGAACAACTATTGAACATCCTTCGTGAATAGAGCGCGCAAAAAGTGTGGAATGCACGTCCATGAACGTGTATCTGTAAATAATGGCCGTTGTCCTATTTTGCTGAATTTACCTTAGCAGAGGTGGTTGCGTGGTCAGCGTTTTGCGCCGGTCTTACTGTAAAACCCCGCGCCAGTTTGTGTGCTCTTTGTGTCGTGTCCTCGTCGAGCAAGGGGGTATATACTTTAAGAATAATAAACCAGCCGAAGGACGAGGACGAAGAAAGGCGAGGCACTCCGTGCCTCATCTTTCCGTGTGTGCCTCGTCCTTCTTCGTCCTCGTTCTTTGGCTGGTTTATTATTCTTAAAGACAATGTACGAACTGACCCAGGCATCAACTTTCCTGCGGGTATATACTTTACCTTAGCAGAGGTGGTGGTAAAAGTTGCTGACTTATAGAAGTCCGTGCCTTTCAAACGATTCAAATGGAAAGAATAAATATTGAGACACGGTTAGTACAGCTCAGCGCGGAACATCGTTCAGTATAGCACTATGGAACGCTTCGCATGAGTTGGTGTTGAAGTCGTCGCTTCAACTTTCCTGCGGGTATATACTCCGCGGAAAACAATACAAACGAGCCAGGCTGAGTTTCCCTGCTAGTCCGAAAAAGCAGGAACAACTTAGGCACGAGAGTTCTGCGCTATGACGCGAGTGTCTCCAAGGCAACCATAAATTAGGCTGGACAACCGGGCGTTCGTAGAGCGAACTGACGCATGAGATGTCAGCGATGAATGCATTGAAGATGGATTGACTGTAGGTATATGAGCATCACCTTTGAAACGGGGGGAAGGGCGGGAAGGTGGTAATTGTAGCTGTACTCAGCATTTTCTAAATGGAGCAAAATGGAGCAACAAAATGGAGCAAAAATGGAGCAACTTTTTTACACAGCGTTCGTTTCGCCGAAGTGCAAGTTTACCAGCACCCCAAGATCCTGAAATTTACCCCTGGATGTATACTATTCCAGAGCTTGGATGATAAAATATGACAATGATTGACCAAGCCTGGCTCAAAACGAATTTTCCCAACCTATGTGCCCGAGTTACTCAATCACTTCTTCAGATGCACTTTAAGTTCGTCGCCGTGCTGAAAAATCGACGAAATATATTATTCGGGTTCTTCAATATTTCATAGGCACTATCAGATATGCCATACAGCTCAAATTTTATTACTACTGATTCTGAAAGGGTAGTCCTTTCAAAGTCAAAGAATCGGTCGTTTAGATTTTTTTTTTTTTTGTGGGGGTTAAGTACACTCACAAATTTTATAGATGACTGGGATAAAGCTTATAATTTTTTCCTCAGCCTGTATAACGGCGCCATAACAACTGAAATATTAGCCGATACTCCCGTGTCACGCTTGTAGAATCTGCCATGTATTTTAAAAAACGCCACCGCTCGGTTTATTATCAGCGCACGAGAATCTTCAGAAGCGAAACTTTGCTACCCAGCGGGAACTTATCCCACTTATATCGATATGTCATAAAACTCATTTTTTTGTGTGATATTCTACAGCTGCATTACGATTAAAAAAATGGCTGCTGATTTACCCTGCTGAGAGGATATGCAAATTAGGTGTACTAGTGCTTTGGTTTTAAGAATATACGATGCTGGAGCTAGTTGATTATACATGAACTTAGAACTGAAACCACGCAGAGGACGATACACAGGGAAGAAGTGTACAGGACGAGCGCGGACTCACAACTGTTTATTGAGACACATCCTCCTTGCGTCGACGACATTGCGCATGCGCGACAAGCATACGCTATCAACTTGAGTTTCTTCTTATACAGATAGAACGAAGCCTCGCTGACACACATATCGGGCCCATATCTATCAATGTGCCAAGCTTCGAAGACCTCACGTGCTTTCTGATCTTTTGCACCTCCTATTAGCTTTGTACGCCCAAAGAGTGGCGTGCATTTCTTGTCACACAAAGACAACGGCAAATGCATGCCGCTGTGAGAGCCCAACAAATTATTGTGTTCTTGTAGACGCTTATTAAGGTACTGTCTCGTTTGTCCCACATACATCATCATCAGCCTGATTATACCCACTGCAGGGCGAAGGCCTCTCCCATATTTCTCCACTTAACCCGGTTCTGTGCTAGCTGCATCCACTCGACCCCTGCGAACTTCTTAATCTCATCCGCCCACCTAACTTTCTGCCGCCCAATGCTACGCTTTCCTTCCCATGGAATCCAGTTTGTTACCCTCAGCGAGCATAGGTTATCCTCTCTTCGCACTACATGTCCTGCCCATGTCCATTTCTTCTTCTTAATTTCCACTAGAATGTCGGTAACTTGAGTTATTTCTCTGACCCACTCTGCACGCTTTCTATCTCTTAATGTTACCCCTACCATTTTTCGTTCCATAGCCCTCTGGGTTGTCCTCAACTTAAGTAGAACTCTCTTGGTTAGCCTCCACGTTTCAGCCCCATAGGTGAGTACAGGCAAGATGCAACTGTTGTATACTTTCCTCTTGAGCGATACCGGTAAGCTGCTAGTCATAATCTGCGAGTGCTTGCCAAATGCGCTCCATCCCAATCTTATTCTTCTTGTTATTTCCTTTTCATGGTCCGGATCTGCGGTTACTACCTGTCCTAAGTAGACATATTCGCCTACTACTTCCAGTATTTCGCTACCTAATGTAAACTGCTGTTCCTTCCCGAGGCTGGTGAACATTACCTCAGTCTTCTGCATATTGATTTTCAAGCCTACCTTTCTACTTTTTCTGTCTAGGTCATCAATCATTATTTGCAGTTCATCCCCCGAGTTGCTTAGCAAGGCAATGTCATCAGCAAATCGCAGATTACTGAGGTACTCTCCATCTACCCTTATCTCTAACTGCTCCCATTCCAAGTCTCTGAATACTTCCTCTAAACAAGCTGTGAATAGTACTGGGGAGATTGTGTCTCCTTGCCCAACACCTTTCTTTATGGGAATTTTGTTACTTTCTTTATGCAGAACTATGGTTGCTGTGCAGCCACTATATATATCTGCCAGCACTTTCACGTACGGCTCGTCTACCCCCTGATTTCGCAATGCCTGCATCACCGCCGAGGTTTCAACTGAGTCAAATGCTTTTTCGTAATGAATGAATGCTATGTATAAGGGCTGGTTATATTCCGAGCATTTTTCTGTCACCTGATTGATGGTATGGATATGATCGATACTAGAGTACCGTTTCCGAAACCCTGCTTGATCCTTTGCTTGATTGCAGTCTAAGGTTGTCCTGATTCTATTAGCGATTACCTTAGTAAATACCTTATACGTAACAGACAGTAAGGTGATTGGTCTGTAATTTTTAAGGTCCTTAGAGTCCCATTTCTTGTGAATGAGGATAATGTTTGCATTCTTCCATGTTTCCAGTACCGTCGATGACACCAGGCACTGCGTATACAGGGTGGCCAGTTTTTCTAGCGCGATATCCCCCCCGTCCTTCAGCAAATGTGTAGTTATCTGATCCTCTCCAGCTGATTTCCCCCTTTTCATAGTTTCTAGTGCTTTCTTGACCTCGTCCTTCGTCACTGGTGGAACGTCTGACTGTTTTTCCCTACCGCCAATCTCATTACGGTCCCGACTACTTTAGCTACTGTAGAGATCTGTATAGTACTCATCGGCTATTTTGACTATCTTGTCCATATTAGTGATGACGTTGCCTGCTTTGTCCCTTATCGCATACATCTGGTATTTGGCTATGCCTAATTTCTTCTTTACCGCTTTAAGGCTTTCTCCGTTCTTTACAGCATGCTCAATTTTCTCCATGTTATACTTCCTTATATCGGCCACCTTGCGCTTATTGATTAGCTTTGATATCTCGGCCAATTCGATCTGGTCTGTTGGATTGGAAGCTTTCATACACTGGCGTTTCTTAATCAAATCTTTCGTCTCCTTAGACAGCTTACCGGTATCCTCTCTAACTATCCTACCGCCTACTTCTACCGCGCACTCAGTAATGATATCTCTGAAATTATTGTTCCTTGCCTCTAGGGTAATGTCGCCATCCTCAGTTAGAGCTGAATACCTATTCTGTAGAGAGATCCTGAGCTCTTCTGCCCTCCCTTTCACCGCTAATTCGTTGATGGGTTTCTTTCTTACTAATCTGTTGCGTTCCTTCTTCAGATTTAGGCTAATTTGGGACCTCACCATCCTGTGGTCACTGCATCGCACTTTCCCGATTACCTCTACATCCTGCACAATGGCGGGGGTTGGACACATTATGAAGTCGATTTCATTTTTAGTCTCTCCGTTAGGACGTTTCCATGTCCATTTTCGGTTCTTCCGTTTGCTGAAGAAGGCATTCATGATTCGTAAGTTATTGCGCTCTGCAAACTCAACTAGTAGTCCCACATACACTGAGCCACAACTGAGCGGGTTTGCACACAATACTCCCAATCTACTGTTGTAAGTCCACGCTCGTCCTATTCACTTCTCTGTGTATCATCATTTGCGTGGTTGCAGTTCTAAGTTCACGCTTCGGTTTTTACTTCTGTTTCCGTCTGCGGTTGCTTAATTATTTGAATACAGTGACGTCCTAACTTACCAACACTATGATGAAGACCGTTCTGCACAGGCAGCATAAAGCCTTGCTTTACCGATCCGTACGACTGTGCCTGCATGACCTAGAAGTATAGTGTATAGGACTCGGGATTCAAGCGTCAAGGTGGGTTAAATATTCATCTCAAAAGTGTTGCCCAAGTCTCCAGCTCCTCTCAATTTGGTCATGACATGTGTCTCGTGACGTCATACAGACCGGTGGTCAATCAAATATCCGGTCATGTCACCTGCCAACAACCAGTTGCCGGATAAATGCTCTGAGGGGGACCGGAGAAATATAGGCGATATACGGAACTGGAGGGTCTTCGAGCTAGAGCACGAAGACTGAGGCTAGCATATGTGCAGCGGCAACGGTGATGAATAACTGAAGATCTTTTAGAAGAAGAAATAAATGTCACCTGGAGCTTACGTACGCTTTTTGAACGTAACGGTGTGCGCAGTGGTTACGGCGCTCGACTATACTGTGCCCAAGGAAGCGGGATCGAATCCAGGCCTTGGCGGCTGCGTTTCGTTGGAGGCGAAACGGAGTGGCGTCCGTGTGCTGTGCGATGTCAGTGCACGTTAAAGAACCCCAAGTGGTCGAAATTTCTGGAGTCCTCCACAACGGCGTCTTTCATAGCCTCAGTCGCTTTGGGACGTTAAACCGCACAAACCAACCAACCAACAAAATGGGCAATAAAATTGTCTTAAAGTGATCTAAAGTGCGGTGCGGGGCTCAGAGAAAAGAACGTTCCAATGTGCGCCAAATTCTGTCGTGCAACTATTGCAACGACCGAAGTCCGATGCAAAATTCTAATAATTTGTATATTTCAAGCGAATTTACAGTGTTCACAGTGTTGAGAAGGTGAACGCAGGAAGTGCTACTTCACAACACATACGACAGTTCAGCCGAACCATTCATCTCACAGAAAATGTTAGACGCATTTGGTTTTCGTGAATAACGTTGGAAATAAGCACAATGCAAGTCGTTGTCTTATAGCTTACTAAAGCTAACCATTGATTGTACTCTGCAGTTTGAAAAAAAAAAAAAAAAAAAAGGAGGTATAATAGGTGTCAGCGCTATGTGCACACCAAACGCACGGACCGGCAGTGGTTTGGGTTGCAAAGTCAACGGAGAACAACTATTGAACATCCTTCGTGAATAGAGCGCGCAAAAAGTGTGGAATGCACGTCCATGAACGTGTATCTGTAAATAATGGCCGTTGTCCTATTTTGCTGAATTTACCTTAGCAGAGGTGGTTGCGTGGTCATCGTTTTGCGCCAGTCTCACTGTAAAGCCCTGCGCCAGTTTGTGTGCTCTTTGTGTCGTGTCCTCGTCGAGTAAGGGGGTATATACTTTAGGAATAATAAACCAGCCAAAGGACGAGGACGAAGAAAGGCGAGGCACACCGTGCCTCATCTTTCTGTGAGTGCCTCGTCTTTCTTCGTCCTCGTTCTTTGGCTGGTTTATTATTCCTAAAGACAATGTACGAACTGACCCAGGCATCAACTTTCCTGCGGGTATATACTTTACCTTAGCAGAGGTGGTGGTAAAAGTTGCTGACCTATAGAAGTCCGTGCCTTTCAAACGATTCAAATGGAAAGAATAAATATTGAGAGACGGTTTAGTACAGCTCAGCGCGGAACATAGTTCAGTATAGCACTATGGAACGCTTCGCATGAGCTGGTGTTGAAGTCGTCGCTTCAACTTTCCTGCGGGCATGTACTCGGCGGAAAACAATAGAAACGAGCCAGGCTGAGTCTCCTTGCTAGTCCGAAAAACTAGCGAGTTGCTAGCGAAACTGGCCCCACTGCCTCAGTTGGATTAAATCAACTAGTGGCGAAGAAACTTTTACTCTCTCGGCGCTCGCATTGGTCAATTGTCAAATATGTTTTAGAGAGGCACACATATGCGATTTTGCGAGGATTCCGGTAGTAATTTCATTAAATGATGATCACGTTTCATCTTTGCGCCTCTAGATGACACGTCGTTGCCCCTACTTGCATATTTACAAGCTTCAGAGGGCAGTAGGCACACAAAAGCCGCACTGAAATGCAATCAGTAAGTTTCACGCTTTTTCGCTGCAGCTCATCAACTCGATGTTCTCAGTGTTCTTCCTTTTCACTTCTCTGTTTTGCTGCTGTTCTTGCCTGAACCTCATCAAGAATGGATAGCGCTTCATTCTATGAGGGTTCGGAATTCGATATTTCCGAGATTCAGATAATGCAGTTCGTTTTGTACTTTCGCTGTTTTATTGCGAAAGCGTAGTGTTGCGAGAGCAACACTACGCCAGCCAGCTCGGCTCGTCACGTGTGCTCCTATGCCGTAGCCACAAATGACAGGTGCAACGAAACTGTGACAGGAGCTGCCAGCTTGGGTCTCTCGTCTCACATGGGACGGTTATGTCAGAATCAGCCTGCCAGGACCCTGGTATTCACGTTACCCCTATAGGCCACTAAGGCACGTTTATACGGCTTGGTTAAAGCGAGGCTTTATATGTGGGCTGGTAGCCTACGCTATCGCGTCATACTCTTAAAGGCGCAGGTTAAATGTACCCCATATCTAGATGCAATAAAAGACTTTACCACTACCAACTAAAACAACGGTGAACTTTGATACGTTCAACGGAACGCGCTCCAACAGATGGCGCCGCTGTCGACGCCGCTGCCGTCGCTGTGTAAAACTATGCGAGACGGTCGTAGTAACCGAGGTGTATATATCTCCCCAGGCCAGCGTTGAAACTGCGTTGGACGTTCTGGCTACCGGAATGCCTAGCCGAACTGAAAAGGAGTTGGTTGTTGTGACGGGGGACTTTAATAAAGACAAGAATCCGCCTTCGTTCAAGCTGCAGAGGAGCGGTTTCTACTCAAGTTGAGCCAGCACCAATCTCAGACCACTACACATTGGGGAAGCAGATTAGACTTGGTTTTACGCACAGCATCGGCAAATACAGAGCACGTCGTCAGCAGAGTGGAAACCAACTCCCACTATTTCACTGATCCTCGCAGCGTCATAACTGGTATCAAGAATAAAAGCCTAGTCGTTACCTGAACAATTTATCTTGTCTATACAATAGAGCTAAACCGAACGCTTAACCACAAGCTACAACCACAATCGTAGCAATACTGCCATTGCTTTTGCAATTCAACTAGGGTTAACCAGAGCTCAATCCCAGTCAGCTTTTTTTTTTTTTTTTTTTTTTTTTTTCAGCATACTTTCAAGTTCCCGAGAATGTTTCGTTAAATGTCTCGCTGAGAACGTACAAATTAAAATGAACAGGGTAAAAAAGTAACACATGGGCATGAAAGTCTTCCTGCACGAGATGTGGGCAGCAAAGCTGAGATTGTAGCAATGCAACAATTAGCACAAGCGCCGCAGATTCCGTCATCGCGGCAATGTTATACGCATTCCTCATTAACTAGAGCTTCCCACGCGCAGCTTCCAGACTGGAGCTTTCACAATAGGTCCCTCTGCCGGAAGCCCTGATTGGAGCCCACATGCACTCAAGAAATGGCCGTGAAGTGCGCGTTGCTCACTCGGTCTCGCCGCAGCGATAAATCTTGAACTCTTCGCTAACACACTCGACACAAAGTTCAGGGTAATTTAGCAGGTTGCCGAGCGGCTTAAGGGGCTGCGTTCTTCGGCGGTACAAGGCTTAAGCGTCCCGAGCAGTCACCTGTTGCGGGCTGCCGGAGTGTACGCCCTTCGCTGTAATCAGTGAAAGCTCGTTTATGCGACGAAAGCACTCCATGCAGCCCGAAAACAGCAGGCTGGAATTGGTAATTCGAAAGCACTAGTTGCTAGGCGCAGTCGTGACATTTAACGCACGAAGAAGATTAAGCACAAATAATTAAAAATGAGGGTGCGGAAACAGATTCTGCGACAGTCGGGCTTCCTTAAACTAAGGACGTAAATCAAGTGAACTTAAGCGGCTTTCACTAAATTGTATTACTCGAAATAGCTCGCTTGAGCAACATTCTCTGTAAGGAAAAGAGAAAGAGAGATAAAAGGAACCCTTTAATGAAAAGCAGATAACTTAGCCGGCGTTTAAAAACCGCTGACATGCCAATCTTCATGGGGAAAGAGTTTGTACAGCGAAAAGCGGAACGACAGGGCTGATGAAAATGGTTAGGTAATACAATAGAAGGTCTAAAAAGTTGTGGGACGATTAAGTATGTTGAGGAGTTGATGAAAAGGCATTGTCGTTTGGAAATTAGGCGTTCCTGCTAAGTAATGGTCTTAATTGGTGGCGCTAATTACTAGCGCTAAGCTGCAAATAGCGTTACCTAGTAGTTTTTATTAGCAGTACTGACTACCGGTCCTAATTCCAACTATGTGGCTGTAATGCAATGTTTGGCAGCTGTTGAGGCGGTCGCACGAGGCCTGTAAACTTTAGCGCTGAAGGAACGCTGCTCGATTAAAGACGGGAGGGCTCAGGAAAAAAAGAAAACAGAATATCGAAAACAGCAAAAAACAAAAACAAAGATCTTTTCTTGTTTGTTTCCGTAGGAGTGGAAAGCATGGAAAAATATTGGACATGGCCTACAACTCCGTTCAGGAAATTTCGTTCTCATGACGCCAGCGTTTTTGGGAAGCATTCCCCCTGTCAGTACCACGTTAAAAAGTTGTGGTTGTGGTTTGTGGGGTTTAACGTCCCAAAGCAACTTAGGCTATGAGAGACGCCGTAGTGGAGGACTCTGGAAATTTCGACCACCTGGGGTTCTTTAACGTGCACTGACATCGCACAGCACACGGGCGCCTTACTTTTCGCCTCCATCGAAAACCGGCCGCCGAGGCCGGGATTCGACCCCGCGTCCTTGGTAACAGTAGTCGAGCGCCGTAACCACTGCGCCACCCCGGCTTTTTTTTTTTTCTTTATTTCCTGACCGAGGACGTACACAAAAAAGACACATGTGACATCAATAACATGACAAAATAAAAGATCAAGCATTGACTTAAAGCTTCGGCCTTCCTTAGCTGAAGTTGTCGGATTAAAAATCCCTCATTTGTGACAACCCTTCAAAACTAACCAACCATTCTGACTCTAGTTTTAACGCTTTCTGTTCATCCACATATGCCCGTATGCTCTCTCTAAAGAGCTGTCTCGCTGAACGTGCATCGACGTCACCATGCTCTACAGCCATTCTGCTTTTCCATATGCTGTGGAGAGCCAGTAGCAACAAAAGATCCAACGGTGTATCATTGTTCGCTTCTACTGGCAAGAATCGAATACCATGTGGGCTTATGCACCCGGCGGGGTGCGTTAAAACGTGGCTACACTATCTGCAAAGGTGTCAGAATCCGGGATACCGCAGTTGCGCTGCCTCGGCATATTCGACCAGGTATCAGATATTTGGTGACCTTTTTCAATTAATGTTTTCAGCTTGACTTTCCTTTCTAAAGTGAAAAAATGACTCCAAGGGCTTGTGCTATTTCTCTGGCTTTACACAGCTGCAGGTTTCTTTCCATGAAACCACGCCAATGTTTGTACATTTTCCATCAATATACAATAGTCGGCACTAGTGAACAGCGGGTTCCGGTTGACCACACTGAGACCGCAAGGAGACTTCGACATTCACTTTAATACGCAGCACTAAATGTACCTCTGAATTTTTTTCTGCTTGAATGGAAATGTATTTTTTGCGGCCTTCCTTCGCTAATGGTGAAACTCCCGCGTGCGCGAGATCTGTCTGCGAAATATATCCGAGAGATTCCGCGAGATGTGTTCTCCATGTCTAGTGTTTCTGCCATCTCCGTGGCAACGTAGGGGCGTGACGACGAACGACGCCTTACCGCCAATCCCGCACTTGCAGCTCCACTACAACGAACGCGCGCCAAGGAACGCCACGCGATAAGAGCGACGGTGTACTGTCCTATTGCACACTTGCAGGAGCACTGCAACAACCGCGTGCAAAGGAAAGAAAATTTCCACTGTGCTGCAAAAGCCCTGGCCTTCCTAGCAAAATCTACACATGGGACGCGTGATGTGCCAGGCGCAGCAACAACGCTCAGGCTTTCGCATTTCGCCAATGAAGATTCTGCCGTGCGTTCGGAAGTTTTCAAAACCTTCTATTAGCTAAACAATATGTTGTCTGTTGATTGTTCCTTTCTTTTTTGAAACAATATCTGTATAACATAAGGGTTTGAGAAAATTTCCTGAAACGCAGGAAGGAGCAGGTGGTGAGGATTCACGTGATGAGGAGGGTGGTCTGTCTTCCGCGCAAACCAGAGACTGACAGAGCTAAATCCAGCCTTTGGTCTGGGCTTTGCAGCCCTAATGGCATGTAGAAATGCATTTTTCTTCTGTATATAGCTGTAAGAAACCAACGGGGGTGTCTGCAACCGTGATTTTGCATCTATCAGCAGCGAGTAAATATCTCTTACTGAAAACCGTGTCGTCAAAAAAACAAACAAAAAACAAAACGAATAACACGAAAACATGTCATCTTGACCGCTCGTTAGCGGGGTTCAGTATGGCAGCAGAGGTGACGTTTTGCGAAAGTTGTTTTACACTGTGCCTGGGCGGGGCACCTGCATGGACCGGTGAGAACAATCGAAAGTACGCAATGCGTGAGATGATACCGGACCAAGAAAGACAGTTTCGCAAAAGCTGTGCCGGCAGTGCCAGCTCTTTCCGGCGGAAGAACGACAAAAGCAAACGAAAGCCAGACGCCAAACAAAAGCTCTCCCCAACTCAACGAGGGCGAGAGATGGAACTGCAGGAAATAGGTGTTGCGAAACCATCGTTTATTGTCCGGCACTGTTTGTACAATCCAGACTTTCCATTAATTTTCAATGATTGAGACAAGCACCCGACCAAAGTGAAGTACAAAAAGAAAAAAAAAAAGATATCCTCGGATGCGGTCATACAGAGAAATTTCAGCGTGGAGAAACCGGCGGTATAGCCAGGGAAATCTGTTCTTTGTTATTTCAGAGAAGCAACACTCGGTATAAGCTCGTGCTCAGTTGACTGAAGCGCATAGGAGAGAATTCATATTTGTAGACTTAAAAATGAATATTGAACAAACTAATACAGTATGAAACGTTCCGAGAACGAAAATATCCCGTAGGGAGTGACCTTCTCGAGTTTAGGAGGGACGCGGTAATCTAGTCCAAGAACTAAGGGCAGACATCAACCCTGAATAAACAATTCTCCGGAATTCTAATGGGTTGCAGTGCATTTGACAGGCATTCTGATGAGGTAAACAAGGCGTCGTTACTAACCGTGTAAATAAAACTGAAAGTGTGAGAGAGTGGTAGAGGGAAGTCAAGGAGGTTAGTCTGAAAGGTGTTACGAATTCCTACACTTCGGACTGGTGCAAAAGGAAGAGAGGACGTCTATAAGATAAAGGTGTGGGGTAGATTCGTGGAAGCTAAGAAAAGTGGCCTAAGAAAAAAATCAAGAACTGCAAGCCGATATATGAAAGGAAGATGATAGGCATTGAAAAGAGCAGTATTCGCCGGAGAAGAAACTGATATTGATATCGTAATAATTGAAATTAAAAATAATGATTAGCTGTCAGGACACGTATTGCGCCGAAGTAACAACGGGTGGTATATTCCAGAGAAAGACAAATGTAGCCGGGGCCGCAGAGGGTCATGTGAGAGGAGGACTGAGATAGTTTCTGGTGCAGGGCAGGATCTATTTTCTCGCTGTGGGCGATATGCGAATTGATGGTGCGATAATCAGAGTTGACGTTACAAAACTGCTTCGATGCACAGTGCCGTCAGAGTGGTGATTGTAGAAGAGGGCTACAATGGACACATAGCTACACACACATACGTATGGCGGGGCGGGGATGGCTGAACGGTGTGTACTGTTAATTTGAGAACACCAAACTACTCAGGTCTGCGACGGGTTCACTTAACTGGCACATTGACATATTTAAGCTACACGAACCGCCAGGTATTGCGCACTTTAGATTGATGGGGAGCACTAAATTAATTTCTGAGGAACGCAACATCGTTCCAGCTTGTGTCAAGTCGATGAAGGTGGCTGGAAAAGGTGAATGTGCAGAATACATGCATACATACATACATACATACATACATACATACATACATACATACATACATACATACATACATACATACATACATACATACATACATACATACATACATACATACATACATACATACATACATACATACATACATACATACATACATACATACATACATACATACATACATACATACATACATACATACATACATACATACATACATACATACATACATACATACATACATACATACATACATACATACATACATACATACATACATACATACATACATACATACTTTAGTGTTCTA
>NC_139344.1:38243457-38448457 GCF_055883805.1 Amblyomma maculatum
CAATTTCAGAGATCCCTATCACCTGGCGATATATGAGCCAGCACTGCATACGAGTAGAGGGGGGGGGGGGGGGGGGGCTCAGTTCGCAAGTCGAGCCAACGTTTCAACAAGTGGATTTGCCTTCGTTGTGTTCATATAGGGTTTTATGCTCTCATGGAAGCCGTAATTTGATTGGGAATATCGTAGGGACCTGAGACAAACTACAACATATTTTAACCATATTCCCGCGATCTGTCAGTTATCTGCTGGAAACTTTGTCCTATGTTTCGCACCCTCATAGCCATTATTTGGCCGACAATTATCCACTACAGGACAGAGGCTATCTCCCATTTATCTACAGTTCGCCTCGTCCGGCGCCCCCTATAGAGCCATCCTATAGCCGCATATTTCCTAACCTTATCCTCCCATAAAAATTTCCTGCAGCTCGTTAATACCTTTGCTGTCTTTCAGAGTCAACTGCGCTGTCCTAAGAGGCCATCGGTTCTCTGCTATCCATATCACACGAACTGCCGTGTCCATTTCCTCTGTTGATTGCAGCCAGTGTAGTTAGTGGTCGGTTGCTTTTGTTCCCAATACCACGTACCTCTTTTTTTTTTGTCTGCTCACGTTCCTCCTATCAGTTTCTTTCAACAGCTCGCTGCCCTGTCCACAACATGACAGCTTCTGCTTTAGAATCCAAGTTTCATTTAAAACTGATTGCTGGGCTAGTTGGTGCCTAGTCACATAAAGTAAATGTTAATGCAATACAAATAGTTCAAATATGTAGTGCACCGACGTTTTAAAAGCAGGCGTAAATTCGCAGACGGGAGTGTAGAAGGGAGGAAAATGTTAGTTATAATCGCGAAAAATGTAACAAACTCCTTGCTTCTCTTGAGTGTCAGTTTATCAATTTAGGTTGCTCAGTTTTAGCTCAAAGCCACAGATGCATAACTGACAAGATGAACTACAAATCTGTAGACGACAAGTTTACCTGCATTAGGAGCTTTAAGTAAAGTACGATGAAGATAGCCAAGATTCTTCGATGCCTTAGAGCATGCAAGAGCAAATTAATAGTTTAATTTCCATCATAGAAATGGAGGTGGCTGCATGCAAATGCTGCTCCAAAGATTAGCAGGTTCACAACAAGCCACGGCCGCCTCAAAAAAGGCGGCTGAGAGCATATACGCGCAAGCTGAAACAAAATTCATTATCATGGTTTTTTTTATTCATGCGCACATATCTTCGACGTTTATTACATCTGAAAATAAATCATTACCTGCGAGTAGAACAATACATAAATATAGAAACTTTTATTAAAAGGTAGAGTATAGTGCAGCGACCGCCTTTAACAATGCGGATTTTTCTAGAGAGATACAATTTTCCATTAATTATCGTTTGAAGGCAACAGGTGACTTTTAAAGATCTCGCAGTGGTATTAGTCCGGCATTTTCTTTTTTTTTTTTTTTAAACAAAGCCTTCCTATATGGCTTTTATAGGCAGTAATAAAGATCCTGTGAACTTTGTTCTTGCAAAAATGAGTAACTTTGGCAAATTTGTATACGTCGTTGCCTGCCAGACCAGTAAAATGTAATTCAGATGGAAGTAAAAACACGATAATTATATTTGTTTCCCCTGAAAAGGCAAGTACATAGCCGGGTGGGACATAATCACACCCAAACAATAGAGCCGTGTTAAAACAGTCCACATAGTTATTGTACAGTACGTTTTAACGCAACAGCGTTAAAGGCCTCGTTCTACAGGGAATCCTGCGTCGGTGTTCTGAGTGACAAATTTCGAGCACGCCTTTGCCAGGTGCTAGTAGGCGATCTCACAGGGCTCTGATTGGTTCGCGGATTGAGCCACGTCACGAGACCTCATTACGTGTTCCAGATGGTATTTGAGATAGGAGAGTGAGGTGGAAATGAAACCTTCTGAACCATTGGATCCCGAGTCCGACTCATAAATGGGTAACGTAATCTGCTTGCTTACGACTGTGTGATAATGAATGCGTGTGATGTAATACGATTAAAACTTACGGCCTGAGTGATTAAGCGAGAAGCAAGGTGTATATACGTGAACTATAGATCCGCATGCAAAGTCGCAGTTAGAAGCCGTTAACACTGTCACCTCCTGGCCTTAATAAGGGGTTTAAAGGGACACTGCATAAAATTTTAGGTGACACTTTTGTACGGCAGCGAAAGCTGGCATTCCTAAGACGATTAAAATCGCATCGTTTCTTGCACAAAGCCATTGGAAAGCGCTTAAAAAGCGTTTCAGAAAAAAAAAATTATCCAGAATTTTTTGTGCGAAAGTACTCATCTATGTCACTCCAAAACTTTGTGTGATACTTTCATGCCTGGTTGCCTTAGCAGCTGTGATACCACCAGCCTTTGTCGAGCCACCTCTGCGGTGAGTGCGATGACGGCAATCATAACAGATACCTCGGTGACACGTGCCCATCTCCTGCTGTCTCCTGCGCCATTTGATCATACATCACTAATAGACCGTCGTGCGGCACCAGACTTCGCCTCTTTCGTATCAAAATATGACCACAAAGACGTATGTACCTACAAATGCATGCCGGGAAATAAAGATATTTAACGTTTTGTCAAACTCTGTGTCAGTCTCTTAATGTTGTACCGCAAAGCAAAACAATCAGAGTCCATGGATCCTGACGATGTGGCCAAGCGACAAGAAGAACTGAAGAGAAAATGTTCGTGACAGAATAATGTACGAGCTGCATGAACGGCAGAAGAACAGGTTGCGAGTCTGGAGAATTACCGCACTCGAAAATCTGTAAAACGCGCGGTTCATCCGGAATGCGATACCACTTTCGCACCAGTGAGTTAACGTTGATTAAAATTCTTCTACTTGAGTTTTATTTTTTGCAATAAAGTTAACCCAGGAGTTTGGTCTTCTCCGCGACTTGAACATGCAGGAATGTTTAATTGTTTTCAGTTTGCCTTAGTAAATATAAACGTTTTTGCTTTTATTCGCATGAATTTGGGAGGATTGCTGCTTACCGTTTGTCAGGTTTGTCAGGGAAGAGTTTTCCTTCATTTTCGAGTGTTTTACAATACACGAGCGGTTAAAAAGATAATAGGCTCGTCTTTATATACAGAAGATATTTTGGACTGTTAGAAATGTTGTCACTGTTCATATTCAATCACTGGGTGAAGGTCAGAACATGTTACCCCCCATAAGTTAGTCCAAGCTACTGAACTGTGGCCATCCTGCCTCTTCAAGCATTAAAGATTGGAGGAGAACGTTTATCAGCGAAAGTAAGCACAGGAAATTTCTGAAGGTTTAACTTACCTCTAGCTTATCGCATCGAGCATAGAAACTTAAAAATGCGAGATTAAGATAAGATGACTTCAGTTGTGAAAGGCTTAATCGGACGATGCAAGATGCAATCACAAGCTTGCAGGTAATTCTTAGATGCGATGTTGAGTGGAAGATCATTAGTATAAATCAGGGGGTTCAAATCGCATAGATATAAGGCGGCAGCATTGAGAAAATTTCGTCCATTACGGGCCAAGAGCCGCAAAATAACGGGAATAACAATAGAAAAAAGGAATAAATGCCGTAGAAAACTAAAACGCAATATACATCAATCAACTAACAAATCAACCAAAAAGTCTCGTTCTCAGACCACATCCGCCCATTATCCGTGGGAAAGAAAAAAGGACCGTGTCCGATTCTGCCTGAAAGCCGGAAGAGCGCCCCTTCAGGATGGCTCGGCGAGAGATCCTGACACGGTTAATAAATGCCACACTCACTTATCCTCAAAATAAAAAAAAAAAAAGAAGGTATAACGATTTTGAGATTAAAGAGAGGGCGCGTTGTCTGGCGTCGTGCTTTTGAAGGTGGTTGGTGTCCGTTCTAAGTTCACGCTGAGTATGGACCCAGTGCCTCTTTTCTTTCCACAAAGAACGTGGACCGCTTCGAGACGAGGCCTTTTAGTTGGCTTGAGCTGAGAAATGAGTTCAGTTTTAAGACTTAATCGAGAAGCAGGAAAGTGCTGTCGTATCAAAGGTTGAAATTTTCGGAGCTGGCAGGCCGTACGTTTCATAAACCTGGTAGAAATACATAAATAAATAACTAAGATGAGCGGACCGATGCCAGAAGCTAGGTGAACTCACCAGAGGTTAAATCAATGGAATGGGGGAGGGATTGAGCCTGCTGTGTGGATAAAAAGTATGCAAATCGATTCATCTAAGCGGGCGTTATTTGAAATGAATGTGTTGTAATAGACAATGTCAAATTCTTTAGGTAAATCTGTGGATGTACGTTCTCACAGCCATAGCCGTAACGATGGATTGGATCATGGCGATGAAACGTTTCGTCGCGTGTACCGTCGAAAATGGGTGAAACTCGATAAAGCGAGCGCTTACAACCTCCTCTTCGTAAAGCTCATGTGCTTAGGTAAAATGAGAAGATATTTAGAGGTGCGATTGTTAACAAGCACCGGGCATAGGCCATTAAATGCATGTACCATGCGCTTGGACCATTCTGTTTAATTCATTAAATTTCATGCCAGACGCTCGTCATATCCGTTTTTACTTTACACTCAGGACCTATTAATGGCCTCAAAAATTAAGTAAAATTAAATTTTGTAAAAACATGTTTGCGCAGTAACCTATATATTTTCTTCCTGTACCTAAACGCAAATGGTAGCAATCGTCAAAAGTTTCACATTGATGCGGCGGTGTTATTTGAAGCGCTTGCATATTTAAATATAAGACAGAAATGAGAAGTAGCTTGTTAACGCGAAGTGAACTCGAAGTGAACTCGAACAGTGCGCTATTGGTTCTATTGCTTGCCGAGCTAGAACGAGTACCTACAATCTCCAGCGCATTTGTTTGTTTGTTTGTAGTTTTCGACCATTCACCCAAGGAAAACCTATTGCTGGAGATGCCACGTAGTTTGTGTCACAGTGCATTGGCGGCGAATGATGTTTGTGCAACTATTCAAACCCCGCGTGAAAACGAATTCATGACGCGAGGACTGCCTAGAAAGACACGCCTAGCAGACGACCGGCTCCGCTCACGGATTTACTTTCAACTCCGACACTAGCGGTGCGACCGTTGCTTTGCACGGGGCATATAGGATATTTCATTACGTGCTCGTAACAAATGTACTCGGAAAGCTTACTAGACTGTGCTCTTAGTGCAATAGGCCTGTTTTACAAGCATAGTATGGGAGTAATAGCTTAGCTAATTTTGAGTCTGAGGCAAGATAAAATACGAACATAATTTTGGAAAAGTAAGAACTAGCTGTAAGGGTTTTGACGGTGATACAACGATAAAAACGTGTGACACATTACCAGAGCCATTAGATTTGTGTGTGTGTGTGTGTGTGTGTGTGTGTGTGTGTGTGTGTGTGTGTGTGTGTGTGTGTGTGTGTGTGCGTGCGTGCGTGCGTGCGTGCGTGTGTGTGTGTGTGTGTGTGTGTGTGTGTGTGTGTGTGTGTGTGTGTGTGTGTGTGTGTGTGTGTGTGTGTGTGTGTGTGTGTGTGTGTGTGTGTGTGTGTGTGTGTGTGTGTGTGTGTGTGTGTGTGTGTGTGTGTGTGTGTGTGTGTGTGTGTGTGTGCGTGCGCGCGCGCGCGCGCGCGCGCCTAAGGTAAATATAAATTTATGACTCCGTCAAGCGCAATTATGAAGTAGTCTGTGGAATGCAGAGGAGCACCTACGTCAAAACGTAGAACCTCGAATTTTTAAGAGCGCAACCGCATTACAATTTTCGGGCACTGCTGATTACAGTGGAACTAACTGTAAACGAATTTCGAAAAGCGCTGCTGGGCCGAATATATATTCAACACATATGTCGGCTGGTGTTTCGAAATGACTGCAGTTCTACGCAATAAAATAAACCTTTTGCTGCGATAAAACATTTCGTACGTAGCTCCTCTTTGGTGCGGCTGATCGTGCGAAACAGGCAGGATCACTTGAGAGTTTATAGCGTATAACATGCTGATAGGGGCAACCGGCGAGCCTTGTCTTTTCTTTACTTCGTTTTTATGAGTGTAAACTGTGGCGTGCCCGTTTTAACAACAGGTAAGCAGCCAAATGGTTGTTACGTTTCGCGTCAATTGCTGCAAACACATTGAAGTTAGCCAAGGTGTCAATGGCAGAATAACCATGTGCATGGTTGAAGTCAGGAAATGTGCATATTCTACAGCGTGGCTCCTGAACATAAGCAAATATACCAAAACAGCACTGAAGTACAGAATTGCAAGCTTAAGGTATGGTTGTGATGTTTTTATTATGTAAGGATTTTATCAAGAAGGTCGATCAGTACAAATAAGTACTACGTCAAAAACTCCAGATTGTTTAGCTTCCTATTTTACTAGTACTATTGCACTGAAAGGCAAGGACAAGTATTCATTAACCTTATGATGCATCAGCCTTGTAAGAAAAAATATACTCATGACAAATAAATTTCGCGTGCTTTGAAACCTCCTATGCAAATGGTACTGGAATTATCAGTGTTAATGAGCACGTATGAAACTGCAAACAAGCAAACATCCATTTTGTGTGGCTTCTTTAGAACACATCTATGACGAGTGCTCGCTTCGTTATACAAGTCTGCATCAATCCATTCAGCGCCAAGTGAAGCAGGTAAATCTGAAAATGTTAGGTTCCAACTAAATGTACAGTGGCACGTGCCATCCCCTCTTTTTATTGCAGTGTCACCTGATCAGTGCTGCCACGTAGCAGACATTGCAGAGAAATGGCTATACGCTATCATTCATGATTCGAACAGATTCGTAGAAGTTCAACTATCCTTGAACCAAGTTTTAGGAGCAGAAGCCATTGGCCGCGCCCGCCGTATCTGCTGCCGCTTCAATCTTGGCTCACTTCCGCACTTGACAAGCTTCTCGGAAATGGGCTAGTCTCACTTCTCGTTGTTCGATGGCCTCTGCAGCTTGTCTGGAACGGCTGTGACCTTTGCCTTGAGCGAGAGTGGCTTCCTCTACGCCACGCCGCCGCCTGGTGGATTCGCCCGACACTACGTTCACTGACTTCGCCCGCACTCGCAGAGATCGTGTATGCTTATAGAGTATTTAACTAGTTAAATGAAAGAGCGAGGAGATTACACTTCATGAAGACAACTATATCATGTAGACAACCATATTCACTGCATAGCGCGAGATGAAACAACATGCAGCGCACGAGTGTATGGCGCCACCTGTGGAATTGGTGAGGTGCTAGGTACAGGAATAACGCGAAACTCGCGAATAAACGCAGTAGAGTAACGCTTTATTATGTTTTTGTAAGAGCCCGCCGAGAAGACGATCAATTGTGCGGTTTTTCAGAAAAGTACTGGGAAATTATTTTTCATGAAATCACTGTCATCTTCTGCAACGTCTTATGCAAGGCTTTGCAAAAAAGAGGAAAGAGATGTTGTAGCATGAGACACTTTGCAAAACATGGGACTACTGGAAACCAAACTATGTATTATTCTTGCTAAAAAACCCGGGCACCTCATTTCAGAGCATATCAGTGGTAATAACCGAGCTCGATTATATAAAGGCCTATAAAATGCAGTAATTACTCTGGACGTCGAAGCGGCTGTTAATAGATTGATGGAAGATTTTAATGTAATGACTGAAGTGCATTTTATCCTCTGTTTCTGACTTTCTAAGTGCCCACAGGAAAATTTACCTCTGCCACTTCTTAGGGCACGGGTGGTCATACATATGGGAGGTTTGAATGTTCAATGTGTTCTTGAGAGCTAGCATTAGCGCTCGAGATCATTTCTTAATCTGAACGGATTCACCGGCTACTAAGCCCTAGCTTGTGTTGACATTTACGTTGGTCGCTAGGGGCACTTGTTCTTTTGCTTCACTGGTTGTGGGTCTGTCAGGCAACTTTCCCAATGAGCCGATTTGCACGCGCACTCAGGCGAATGCTTCTGCAGAGTTCTCAGCTAGAAAAGCAGTGGCGAATTGAAAGTTAGGTAACAATCTGAGGACTAATATCCTTTTTCAGTTTTCAGGTATCGCGCTAGCCATTTTCGAATTATGAACTGGGGGAAGAATGTCCTTTTTAGAAGCTCTCAAACATTATGCGGGAATTTTTTACGTGACTATGGACCTTACCTCTCGAATTGACATTGTACCAAGTGTGGAATAAATTCCGAACACTTAAGAAATAAAAATTCCTCTTCTATGAACATCTCTCACAGAAGCGGACACATATCGGCAACTAATTCATTCTGGTGAGTTGTGATATTTATGTGACCAGAATTAAAATGACATGGTGCTTCTACTTGCACGCTATTATGTATTTGTCTCCCATTTTGTGACTTGGTATTACACATCGAAGACCGCTCGCACCGCGTACGCTTTGACATTCTGCTTGAGGAACATCCCGTAAAACCTTCGACACTACGAGTCTTGTAACAACTTGCCGATATTCTCGGCATAGAGGGATTAATAACCTTCTCCAAACCTGAGATGTTTAAATACACGCCATGACAAGTGACCTTGAACACATTTGTCCGCTGCTGAGCACACAGGTGCTGTTGTGCCCTGCCAAAGCCGCCCAGAAATTCAGCCGGACGCCAAACTTCTGCGGCGAACGCCTCCTTCACAAAATCCGGACACTTTTGTGCAAAGCACCCGTGCACTGGAGGCGAGCCGTACCAAGGGGATAGAAGCGACGTGTTTCAACATGAGCTGAGCATCCAGACAGCACGGCGCCGTGGCCCTGGCGGTAGACCCCTTCTCGACCCGCGGCATATTTGAAGCAAGAGCGCAGCAAGCTCTCCCATTTGGCCCTGCGAAAGTGCTGCCGTCTGATTGGACCATTTGAGCGTCAACGGTTTCTCGGTTACGGAGACTCAAGTGCTTCCGTTCGAGACTCCGAGTGTGAGTTCGTTACTAGCGTCCATCGGGAGCAGTTCGTCTCCTGAGAGAGCGGACGTGGCGGAATCTCCCCGGCCGTCGCTGCGCGAGGACAGTCGCGTATGGCTATGTTAACTTTCGGCCCCAGAGCCGAACTCGTTGTGTAAATGCCTGGACATAGTGTATAAAGCTTTTTCTTCATCTCACCAGCGCCGACTCAGATCCATCGCTACCGCCCAGGGAGCTGACAGCCCTCGTTCACGAAACGGGTGACGAGCGCTATGCAACCAACTCCTTGGCACAACCCTGTTGACGGTGGGCTACTGTGTGATACCCCACCGGCACAACAGTGCGCATTTGTTTATAACCGGCGTTGCCACAGTATTTCTTCCTTTTTAATTCACTGGATGTATTTCTAGCTCGACAGAAAAGATACATAAAACGCTTTTCTCATCGCAAATAATTGCAGGTGGATTTCTGAAGCTTCTCTCCAACCTTGCAAATCCTATTTATAATCTAAACTGGCTATTCAGTGATTTAGGAAAATTAACGAAATGGACTAATTTCAAAACACCACTGCCTGTGGTGCGTAGGACGGCCGGCAGCTGTATGCAACTAGTTTCCCAACCTACCTGAGATACATTACCTTTTAACTTTAACCATTGGCTAAAGTTAGCTAAGACACCCATCAATATGTGTCATGTAGATTGTAGGCCTACTGCTAACGTAGCAGCTCAGTGCAAAGTTCAAGTTTCTTGACTGAATACTCAGAGAACATCGCACTCAAGGTAGCCTGCGGTCAATCAACCAAAACCGGTCGCGGAACGTAATGGCAAGCGAGTGGCCATAGGGATGACGGACTTCTTCACAGGTTCAGTACGTGTGCCCGTTCTGCAACAGCTTTGAAAGTTAGTCACATCGGTGAGACGCAGCTGCAAATAAAAATGGTCATCGCGATACACCCGGCAAGCATTAGATTCAAACTTTGAACTTCAAAACTTCAGCTTTTAAGACTGAGTGCATATTATTATCGAAAAGTACCGTGCATAATATGCTCCACCGTACTACCAGGGATGCACAGACATATGCCTTTCTGACAGCGGGGTTTGGAACCACCCTTTTCAGTGTGCCCTGGTACTCCATTCCTTTGTCTAGTTTCTGTTTTCAACTTTTTGGTTGGGGTTCAAGTTCCCAACCTGCTGCGAGGCAAACTTGGGTTAGATTGCATTATTTTCCCCTCATAATCCAAAAGAACCGCTACCACTACTGCAGCTGCTGCAACTACTACTACTACTACTACTACTACTACTACTACTACTACTACTACTACTACTAGAGGTGAGCAACCTCATGAGGTTTTGACCTCATGAGGTCGACCTCAACCTCAAAATGACCTCAACCTCACGGAGTGAGGTGAGGTTGAGGTGAGGTCGGTGACAGCTCGAAATTTTTTGAGTGAGGTCACGAAATTGGACCTCAACCTCACGCGTGAGTTTGAGGTTGAGTGAGGTCGTCATTGTGTGAGGTCGAAATTGTGAGGTCCAGGCTTTTTGCTGTTGCCGCGGCTTTCTTCGAAGAGCGCCCCTTTTGACGCGGAGCTCGAGCATACTGCCGCGGTGTGCCCGCCGACTCTCGGTGTTTGGTTACCCCCCAATCGGACGACCGGATGCGGCAGCCCCTGCCCAGCTTTCGGCATTCCACCGTAATGTCCGCAGCCCGAGACCGCTTCCCTCTGGTCTACTTGGAAGGAGATATTTTTTTTTTTTACTTCACGAACTCCTCATGCCCCCGCCAGCCACCCCCGTTTCCTCTGACTTGTTTGTGCCGATGCTTGCGGCAGGCTCAAACACCCAGGAGCGCGCAAAGCACATAACTCACGTTGACCTGCGGTGCTTCTGTCGGAGGCCGCAAAGAAAGCAGCAAACTAAAAAGCGAAGCAAATTGTCTTTGCGCAGACGGCGCGGAGCAGAACTGTGTCTTGTGCATGCCCGTTTCCAGGCGCTATAACGGCTGCTGCCTTACATTCGATAAAGGGCCCTGCTGTACATTACACGGAAACTTAACAGAAAATGGTGCAGCGAAATTGTTAGGGGACGTGATACTGACAGATAAAAAAAAACATGAACAAACCAGAAAAACCGGCACAATACCATCTGGGCATTTTATCGAAGTCCTCCCTTTCGAATTGTACGTCATCGTTCTATATTTCGGTCCTGTAAATTTATATTCTTGTATTTTCCAGAACAACCTCTCTTTGGTCTTGTGCAGCTTGTTTCTTATACAGATTCACAGGTGGCCCCGAACAACTGCAATGGGATGAAATGGACGGCACATCTTATAAGATGCAACTGGTATACAGGAAAACGCATGCGCATGTTAACCATTTGCCGAGATAGAACAGACAAAAAAATATATGGGGCTTGTATTCAGTCAAGCGCAATGAAAAAAGAAATGATTTCGCTGCGCTAAGGCCCTTATTTCTCTCTCAAATTCTATTGAAATTAAGCAATGCAGGAGGAAGGAGGAGAGTAAGGGATTCTTATCTTCATAATATCAGGTTTTTCTTGAAATCTCTTATTCAGGCGCAGAAAAAAAAAGAAGAGAGAACAGCGTTCTCCTACATGTTTTTATGAGCTAGAAAGTATTGAGATGGTTTCCGGCTGGACATTTTGGTGTCTAGACGGACGAATTAGTGTGGCGAACTGAACGTGTCTGTTTTGTGCTCCCGTCTGCTCGAGACGGGCAAATCAATCGGATGAAAATTTTTGTGGCCAGATGTCGAAATAATTTTTTCAGATATTTGTTTTTTTTTTCTTTAAAAAATCAATTTTAATGTACGTGATGTGAAGCCAATTACATGCTAGCACTGAGGAATGCCGTATTAAGTCGATGTCTCAAACCTTCTATAAGCTCTGGGAAGCGCAGTTCTCTTCTGTTTTTAGTGTGCGATATTTGTTATTACTTTCGTCAACATGTTATTTATTTATATACATTTTCTTGTATGTCAATTAAGTTCGTACACTGCCGAAAAGAGAACAGGCTTCTTCCCTCACATTAGGCTCTTTTTCAGAGGCCCATAGCCCAACCCTCCTTTCCCCTTACCCGCGCGGTCATTTAGTTTTTTTTTCTTTTTCTTTTGCAAGTATTGGAAACCGCGATCTAGTCTCTGAAAGCGGAGCTGGCACACATACGCCACATACGCCACATACGTGTGTGTGTGTGTGTGTGTGTGTGTGTGTGTGTGTGTGTGTGTGTGTGTGTGTGTGTGTGTGTGTGTGTGTGTGTGTGTGTGTGTGTGTGCGTGTGCGTGTGCGTGTGTGTGTGTGTGTGTGTGTGTGTGTGTGTGTGTGTGTGTGTGTGTGTGTGTGTGTGTGTGTGTGTGTGTGTGTGTGTGTGTGTGTGTGTGTGTGTGTGTGTGTGTGTGTGTGTGTGTGTGTGTGTGTGTTCTTTTAGGCGGGTGGGAGTAGGACATTTTGCTCCGGCGAAATTTGACGGGCGAGCCGATGTTCGCGACAGCAAACTGGTTCACGTTTACCCTTTTTCCTAGCAGTTCCGACCCTTGTAATTTTTTAATGTAAGTATAGTGTTCGAAGAAGCAATTTCGCCAATTCTTGCAATACGCCACGGGATCACAGAATTATAAACTAACGCCCAGGATTGGCCGGTTGGGACGTCATAAGATAAACAGCATTCCTCTTCGAAATTTTCTGAAGGTTTATGCGGCGTTGGCCGAGTTTTATGATTAATTGGTGTTTTGCTGTCTTTTCCTCTTTTTTTTTTTTTTGTTGGGGATTTAGTCTTCACAAGTCGTTTCATGAGTGGCTTTTACGGAAAATTTGTGCCCCGTTAATATGACATCCGTTAATATGTAGGACCCGAATTATGGACAGTTTTTCTAGGGGCGAAGATTTTTCAATGTATTTATGTCTCGTTAATATAGAAACTCGCTCTCTGAACAAAGGAGATGGGATGAATGCACACAGCCTATTCGGCCCATGTATTTGTGTCTCGTTAATATGGACATCGTTTGAAAAAAGCAGTAGAGTCCGAACGCAAGTTAAAGAAGGGTGCGCAAGCCGGGAAACTATGCGACAGCCGATACGGTCGGATGCCTGAACGAGTCCTGTGGAGTTGGAAAGAACCAAAGCGGGCGTGTCGTCGTTTTAGGAAGGAAGGGGGGGGGGGGGGGGGGGGGGGGCGCAAGAGCGGGAAGGAAGGGAGGAGGAGGAGAAAAGGAGGGTGCATGACAGGGATCGTACACAGCAAACCGAGGGTCAGCTAACTAAGAAAGACCCCAAAAGGAGGGAACCGGGTGATTTCTGGGTGCAGCGGCAGCGCCGCAACTACAGGCCGCAGTCGGGAAAACAGCAACATGTGGTCACAATAAATTCTGCTGAACGTGAACAGAAGAGATGCCGGTAAAATCGTAAGAAAGAAACAATAAGAAGAAAGACAAGCGCCAAAATTGGGGGTGGGAACTGAAGTTTTTCTATCCCAGAATGCAAAGTGTGTTCCATGAAGCCGTTAACTCTTTTCGGTCAGGCTTAAGACACACTCACGAAGTAGAGCGACAAAAGAAACGCGACGACCACGCAACCAGGACCGGGCGTCCCGCCCTGGACGCCCTTCCTTCTCATGCTCCTGGTTTTCGTCACTGTTGCGCTGTCGAACTACCACATTTTGCACCACAGCGATCCGCATGTCGGCTTCGCCTTGAGCCAACGATGCGGCCTTGACAAGGTCTGAGCTCTTCGTAGTCGGCTAGTCGTCGTTCTAAACTGTGCTTCAACTTGCAGTGTTTGTTTCATAGGAACACATACAAACGGCACAGGAAAGGGCTGTTTGATAGCCCTCTGTATAGTAGCCTGCCAACTTGATTCCCTCGCTTCCTTACAAAAACAGTACAAGGCAAGAAAGAGAATCAGAAGAACGGAAAGTCAGGGAGGTTAACTAGGGAAAAAGAGTGCAAAGAAGCAGGAGCCTGTAACTCTCAACTTTAATCTGACTTTTGGCATGGTGGGAGTTAAACGCAAACGAATGGAGCTGAACTTAGGCGCGAAGCGGGAAATCTGTGAATACAAGCGGCAAAAGCAATCTCAGTCAATGCAAGCCGTGAAAGACTGGACCCAAGTTCAACTAGGCCTCAGCCTCGTCAGGTCGACGGTATGCCATGTATATATACTACCGGACTCCGATAAATGGCTCAACGTCGGCATCACAGCGTAAGCCACAGTCCGACAGCGCCTAGCAAGTTCGAAGAAATGGAGTCAGCCTTGTTAATATGGTTCGGGAATGTGCTCGCGAATGGTGCTGTCGTGGGCGACGAAATGCTTCAAGAGAAGGCTCGCTGCCTCGGCACATTATGGGTGCTTCTTCTCCTCTGTCTTGATAGGTTTTACCTGTGATGACTTACGGAATTTTTGTTCAGTAAAACAGGGAGATGTTTACTGAGAAATATTATTCTACGCTCTGTCTAGGCGTTACTGACTTCAGCTACTCAAGAGGATGGCTGACAAGGTTTAAGAACAGACATGACGTTTCGCGTCGACGGATTTTTGGAGAAGAGGGTAGCATCGACATCTCGGCGGTGTTTATATACCCAAATTAATTAAAACAACAGCCATTAATTATAAATTTTTTCTCAATTATATACTTTTCGTTTTTATTCATGACTCGTTATTATGGATGACTCGCTTTATGGACAGTTTTGGTCGGAAACCAAAGCGTTCATACTAACGAGGCACGACTGTATTCCTATTTTTTCTTAATTTAATGTATTCTGTCGCAAAACAATGTACAGTGTATTAAAAAAAGCTCGGCAATCATCAATTTTTTTTTTCGAATTAAGAAAAAGAGCAAGGATGAAAGCTTGGGCGCGTTGGTGTCGGTTTTCTTGCCTCATAGCGCTAAACAGACAGGGACACAGCCAGACATACGGGATGAGCGATAAAAAAAGTGCCCGTCCCGTGTGTCTCGCTCTGTCCTTGTCTGTTTAGCGCTATGTGGCAAGAAAAGAAAAAGAGCATATCGTCATTGTTGTCGTCGTCACTAGGGTCAACAGCATTTGTCTTTTCAGTTTATAGTAAGAACTGGCTTGTTTTATTTCTAATACGAATCTTATTCACGTGGGTCAGATGGGATAAACTCTTTGCATTGCATTATGGGCCTATGCGTAGTAACGTGGCACCCATGTAGGCCTTAGATTGAAACCGACCACAAAAGGGTAGGCGAGGAGGGGGAGAGGGTCGCCACTTTAGTGCAGAGTTGGACATGTAGTGTCCAGAGTTTCTCTGCTTTAATCCAGGATATTAATTGTAGTATAAAATTAGGAGTAAAATACAGCCTTCATACGCTAAAATTCTGGCTAGCCTATATATACCCCAGGATTACCGAGAAATATATATTTGCTTTAAGTTACGATTTAATTTAATGATTTGTTTTTTGAGGTCGAGCGCCCGACCTCAACCTCACATTTTGAGTTTGAGGTGAGGTTGAGTGAGGTCGCCAATGGTCACCTGAAAAGTGAGGTGAGGTCGCCTGGGGGACCTCAACCTCAATTAATGAGGTTGAGGTTGAGTGAGGTCGCCAAATATTTTTTGAGTTCGAGGTGAGGTCGAGGTTTTTGAGGTCAAATGCCCACCTCTGACTACTACTACTACTACATTACTACTACTACTACTACTACTACTACTACTACTACTACTACTACTACTACTACTACTACTACTACTGCAACTGCAACTGTAACTAGTACTACTACAGCTATTACCAGAACCATAACTATTAAAGAAACTACAGCCGCAGCTACTGCAACTACAACAAGAATTGCTATACTGCAACAATTACAAGAAGACTTAAAAACACAACTACAACAAGTACTACTACTACAACGATTACAACAGCAACGACTGCAAACATAACTACAACAAATTATAATACTACAGCTACTACTATGGCCATGTCCGTCATAATGGGATGCGTTCACTCCAGCACTAAATTATTATTCGAGCTTATAATGCGTTGGGAAGAAATGAACGAGTGGCATTCATCCAGGGTTTATAAATTCGTAATTTATGTAGAATAAAACCTTCGGGTGAATAAGTCATTGCTTCTGTCTGCAGGAAATCCTGGCCAAGTCTGGCCGTGTGGGTATGTTCCATGTTGTGTATTGACATTCCCCGAAAACTGCATCAACGGAAGTGCCGGGTGCGTCACTAAAAATAAAACACAACAAAAAACAAGTCAGTAAAGCCATATGGTTTGTTGAGTATCCAATGCAGAATATAAACTAAATAGCATGCGCTATAAAATAGTTTGCTGGATTAAAACGGCTTGCAGTAATCCACTGATCATGCCAGTTGCGTCCGTCGCACAAGCTTTAGGAGTTTGAATCAAAACGAATTAACGCAATTAACTCTTTGCCTGCCATGGAAAAATGACAGTCTTTTTGTATGTTTTAGTAGATTTTTTTTCTGCAAGAACTATCGTGTCTAAAATTTTATACAACACACAAAAAGAAAGCTAAATAAATTTGTTTTAAGGCATACAACTTTGAATATCAAGTTCTTGGTTGTAACACACGATATAATTTCCCAAAACCCAAATGTTAGAAAAATTGAGCAAAACTTGAAGAAATGCACTTATAAATGAAACACCAAAAGTTTAAAACATTTTCGAGATATACAAAATGCAGGGCATTGTATTGGCCACTCTCTGTAAAAAAATAAAAGTGCAGTATTGAAAAGTGTTTTTGATGCATAATGAGAAATTAGCGAGGGCCAGTGCAGAACGCCATGCCGAAACGGTTGCTCGGTTCCCTTCTTGGGCAGAACGCCACTCCCCTCTTTTGCGGGAGGCACAATATTGTGCCCACGTGATGTTGACTCTATTGGAATGATATATATGGCACCAACAACGCAAAAAAAGCATCCAGAGTAGTTCCAGACGCATCAAAACAGGCCAACAAAGTGTGGCCGCCGAAGTTCCGGCCTGGTTTCCATCGTCATCGGGGTCTGAACTGAATTCTGACAATAAGGCAGCATATTCAGAGTCACTGCTGCTTGCGTCATCAATAAAATCGGTCGTACACAATGCAGAATCGTGAGAGTTGTGACGTTTCAAAGCGCGCGTCGTCGATGTGGATGCCGCCATTTTCGCATGCGACTCCGACGCTGCCGCGTGCTCGGAGCGCGTTCAAAAATAGCCACCTCGCGGGAAGAAAATGTAAACAGCAATAAAATCTAAGCTTCAGTTACCCGACTACACGCTATGTAGCGTAGCGTGTCCATGAGGGACGAGGAAAGGTTCAAAATTCGCTCGCGAAGTCATTGTTAGCTGGCCGGAGTGCGGCCCTCGGCGTTCTGGGCTGGTTTTCGTCGTCAGGGTCAGAACTGAATTCTGACGATAATTGGCAGCATCTTCAGTGTCGCTCCTGCTTGGGTCATTGATAAACTCGATCGTAGATAGTGTGTAGTCAGATTTGCGACGTTTGCAGTGCGTGTCGTCGGCGCGGATGCCGCCATTCCCGCATGCCACTGAGACGCTGCCGCGTGTTCGGAGCGCGCTCAAAAATAGCCCCTTCACGGGAAAAATGTAAACGTCAGAATGGAATCTTCAATTATCTTACTACACACTAGGCATTATGGTGTGTCCGTTAGCGATGCGGAAGGGTTAAAAATCGACGCACGAAATCATTGTTAGCGGACTAACGATGCTCGATGGGCGCGGTAGGGAGAGTTAAAGCCCGCTATTCCCTACGCTTCTGTGCCGCAATATACTCAGGGCTGAGGGGGCCTGAATGGTTGACAGTGTGCCCTGGACGGTCACACCGGCTAGGTACTTGGGCGTTCCGCTTATGGCTTACCGTTACAGTGAACAGTATTGGAGAGGGCATTTTGAAGAGATAAAGGACAAAGCTGAAAAGTGGAAAGGGACCAACATATTTATTTTTGCCAGGGCCACCTTTCCAACTTTTTCTTTATCTGCAAGATCTGGTACGTTATGCAGGTGTTGCACTGTTCATGGTTAAATATTCAGAAGCTGCACAGGATTTTCGCCGTATTTGTGTGGGCTAAGGGGGCCTGAATGGTTGACTGTGTGCCCTGGACGGTCACACCGGCTAGGTACTTGGGCGTTCCCCTTATGGCTTACCGTTACAGTGAACAGTATTGGAGAGGGCATTTTGAAGAGATAAAGGACAAAGCTGAAAAGTGGAAAGGGACCAACATATTTATTTTTGCCAGGGCCACCTTTCCAACTTGTTCTTTATCTGCAAGCTCTGGTACGTTATGCAGATGTTGCACTGTTCATGGTTAAATATTCAGAAGCTGCACAGGATTTTCGCCGTATTTGTGTGGACGTCTAAATGGGAGCGCTGCACCCGGACCAACTTGTTCCGACGAGTAAAAGACGGTGGGCTAGGATTTGGCCACCTATTTTTTTGCGACAGCTGGTCAGCCGTTTTTTGTCTAGACACGACTGGCCCTTTCTTGCGCACCGTATGCAGAGTCAGGCTGATGCGGCTGCTGCCAGAGTACGTCGTTTTAACTGAAGACTTTTCCGCAGGGATTAGGGGCTTTTACATGCAGAGAAGCCGTAGCAAATGTGAAGCTTCTTTGGTGGGGTTTTCAAGAGATTATTTCTCAACACTGAAACTAAAAAAATTGTAATGTGCATTGAGCGACATTTTGTTTCCAACGCTCTTGTACAGGGCCTTGTACAGTAGAGGCACAGGCGCAGATGTTTTAAAAAAGGTTAAAAAGAATGCAGGTTCCGCCAGAAGCGAAAACCTTCCTTTTAATTTGCACACCCGGGAAGGTTGTCTTGCCGGTAAGAACATTTGGAGAGAAAGGGATTATTTATACCGGAGGGATCGCACTATTTAATATTCAGAAAGTCAGAAACAATAGAACATGTTTTTTTACACTGTTGCGAAGGGGTTTATTTTTGGGATATACTGAAAAAAAAACGCAATGAAAGATTTTCCGCTAGACGCGTATGGTATCCGGTACTTATGCGTGGAAAGGGAGGATGGGATACCATTTGGTTTAATTATGCTCATGGGCCTCCACTGTACATGGCGCTCAAGAATGGCTGCTTACCATTGCTGTAAAGGCGCACGGCCTTCCCGAATTTATTTTCAGGAAATTGTGGACAGGTTTTTGGCAATTCAGAAAGCTACTGAGAAACCTCCCGAGTGGCTCTCAATACTAGAGCCTTTGTTGTGTATGCTTGATATTTAGTGTGATGAAGCCCGTTCCATGCTGCCTGATCACGAATAGCGTTCTGTGTGATTTTTGTTGACTTGGTTTTGGTGAAATACTATGTGTCAAAGCCAGGCAATACAGAAAAAAGAGCTTCTGTGGCCCAATGAATTGCCACTAGTTATCTCAGCACTAATCCATAATAATAAAGCACTAAAGGATGTTTTCGAATCCTGTGAGTGCAATTTTTTTTAATTTTTTTCTATTCACAACATTCAAATAAATCATTAACATCTCTGCTGGGATGTGTTCCCCTTTAGGTTGCACAATGTGATGGTTTTCATTCTTACTAGCCGCAAAACCAGCCGTGAACACCCAGGAGGTGCCGGTATGCCAAATGTTACACTATGCAGTTACCTTCACCGTCATAAATTCCTGCCTTCAGTCAGTGTATGTTACCTTTATGCTGCGTTCACGAACACTTTTAAGCGATAATCGCCGTTTAACTCGCTGAGAGACAACCAGTGAGGATAATGAAGTTGCGGGAGTTAACTCATTCAACGTAGCAGAGATGGCGCAACGGACGTAACCGATGTATTAAGCTCTCTAATGTAAGTGATTTTAATCCAGAAAACTATTTTATTAATAGTGCCTTTTTCAGTTTGCGTACGGCGCTGTATGTTCGAACAAAGCATAAGACTTTGTTGACTTCCTTTTGCTGTGCTCCATTTTTTACTGAAATACTCGGCACTTCCGTTGCAGGCGTTTTCAGGGAACGGCAATGCGCTTCCATGTTATGTGAAGAACGAAGAAGAAGAATTTTCGTCCTTCGCCGTGAGTCCATGAAGGTGGCGGTTAGCGGCTGGAAGGTCATACGTCTGGCGCAGCCGTCGCAAGCCACTCTGCTTCATCGTGTAGGTCTCGGTCCGTGGAACAGAACAGTTCCACGTGTAGGTCCTACGGCTGGCCTCAGACAAGGTAAATGCGGTCGCCCCCGCGGGGCGTTCCACGACCCCGCCGGGCGCCCAGGGCCCGAGGTCATCCCTGCCGAGGCTGGCTTCGCGTTCTTCGTCCCGTGGCGGCTCGCGCACCGGCTCACCACGTGTGGGCGGCTCCGGCGCGGCTCCCACGGAGCAACAAAATGCTCGGGGAACGCGCAGGTCGCGCGGATCCTCAGTTCAGCGAATGGCCGAAGGCTTACCAATAGAGGTGAGCACTCATTACGCTTGCGCTGCTCAGCATACGCTGATTCAGCAGTAATAAGAATTCCAACTATAATGAGCTACACAATTCATCGCTCAATATTTTATAGCGATCCAAAATGTAGACTTACTAAAAGTAGCTTTGAACAAACTGTTACACTTAATACCTAGCAGTAAAGCACAGTCCTGGACGCTTTAGTTGCGTAATTTCACGACGCATGCCCAGTTACTGATATGCCTTTGCTACCATTGCAGGCAGGGAATAAAGGGAGGGTATCAGGACTATTCACAGGTGAACACACGCGTGGACATAGTAAGCACTCTGCGGAAATCCACTCTCCAGAGAATTTGTGACAGCTGAGGCTCTTTGATGCATACAGACTTGGCGGAAAATAGGGAACTTTATGTGCTTAAAATACGCCCCACCAACCTCGTTTTTTCGAGGAGCACAAATACGCACATGCCAATGGTAAGGAATTCTCAGCGAAGGCAGGGTAATTCGACGTTCGAGTTGGGTGAAAGACATGTCAATGAAAATGTTTACACTAAGAACGATGTAAGCTCTTTCTTGAAGGAACAAAGTTTCTTGAACCAAATACGGGGAGAAACTGGCATCACGCATACGTGCGATGAGCAAAATAAGAAATTGAAATTTTAAATTTACACTTTAAATTAGTATCAACAAAAAGAAAAAAAATGGCTGTGGTTTGACCAATGACCATCCCGGCCAGAATTGCGAAAGCAACATCTGCGGCGAACATAGCGGCGGCTGACCCTCTGAGTCACCACGCCGCGAAGGATTCGGCGGAGGCCCCGGGGCGCCAGCTGTGCACCGTGTGACGTCACTCCCCTCTGGCGTATGCGGAGCTTGCGCGGCGGCGGCGGCGGCACCTCTGAGTCATCCGCGCAGCGAAGGAGTCGGCGGCGACTCCGAAGCGGCTCTCCAGCTGTGCTCCGTGTGACGTCACTCACTCCTCACGCATACGCAGCTTGGCTCATTGGGGGCTCCGCGAAATGGCTCAGTGACTAGCGTAGTGCTGCTTCCGCAACAAAAATAGAACTTAAGCAAATAATGTAGGAAACGCATTTGATTATGAAGGATGTCGTATAGTTTGTAGAGTGATATTTGCGCTTCAAGCTTGCGAGTGCATAAAAGCAAAGGAAAAAACTGCTCATTTAGGAGGCGCAGTAAGTTTTTACAAAAGTTGTTGCTTTTCGTTGAGCTGTAAATTAAGCGGAGGTGTTATAAACAATTTCCACTTGTGTAGTCGAAAGCTAAAGGCATTATCTGGCGTTTGCATGTGACTAAGCTGATATCATCGGCTAATATAACACTAGGTTTCTTAAAACAACACCTGCAGGGAGCTCCACAACATGGCAGTATAGAAGCATACATTTTATTTATTATAACTAAACTGGAATACGCATCGCTCATCAGGAATCCTCATCAAGCATATTTGAGAAACGCCATAGAAGTTGCCCAAAACTGGGTCACCAGATTTATTGACTCCTCATACTCGCACGAGGTGAGTATATCATCTCTAAACTCGCAATAAGGTTTACCTAATCTTTCTAATCGTCGTCGCATTGTCGGTCTTGTCTTGTTTCACAAGTCCTTTTATTCACCACTGAGACGAGAACCATACATTTGCACACTCCCATGACGCAGGTCTCATCGCATCTGTCGCCCTCTTCAAATTTTACTCCTACGTGCCCATACCGTTGTTTTCGCCAGCTCATTTTTTCCCGAGCAGCAGCTGACTGGAACGGCCTTCTCCATCGAATCACTGCCATAAAATGTTCAACATTTTCAAGTACTGTAGACACCTATATTTTGTGAACCCCCCTCCTTTTGTAAACCCCCAAAAGGGGTCTTTGAGGAAAATAATGTGATGTGATGTGATGTGATGTGATGAAATGAAAGGCATTAATCTCAGGTCGAATGTTCTCCTCAGCAGGAGAGCCCTCAGACGCCGGGTTCAGAAAGCTTACGACCGCATCTACCATCTGTGGCGGGAAGCAACGAGCCGCCTCGTCGCTCGAGTGCCCCAGCTCGACCACGCAGTCGTGAGTGGAGTCATCGAATTCACCCATTCCATGAATGTCGACTAAAATCAGGCGGTGACGGTCACTCTTTGGCACAATTTGGCACCCTTGAAAAGAGCTAAAAAAAAAAAAAACACGCATACGTGCTTCCTCCACCCGCCGATTTAATAGGCTAATTGCAGGGCGCGGACACAGTTTCCTTTAAGGCGAAAACCTTTATAGGCTCATGAAAGTTGACAGGATTTGTGCACCCGCGGAGGGTATCACACCATTATTGTCGAAAATGAATTGATTCATGGTTAAAGAATGGTTGCATGAAGTAGAGGGTGAAAAAAAAAAGCGTCTGTGTGCAAAATTGCGTTCATGTGGAGTAATTAGTTATTCATGGCCGAAAAGTGAATTGACGTTAACCTATCCAAGAACGTTAATATAGCGTGCAAACGTCAAAACAGCCGCGGACGTCAAAATTGTGCAAAATACGTAAAAACTGCTCACAAAATGTGCATGAGCTTTGCAAAGCTTTAATGTCAGGCCTCCTTATTGCGTTACATCATTGGTCAGTCAAGAGTAAAAGAGAAAAAAAAAGTGCAACCAAATGAGAAAAAAGGTAGAAAGAGTAAAAAAATTCAAAAAAAAAGAAAAAAGGGAAAAACAGAAAAAAAAATAGAATAAAAAAGATGCCAATGAGTGCAAATAGTCGCAGGAAAGGCTTTCGTCTTACCGCACTTAAGAGAGGTCTAAGTGCCCCCAACAAATATTTATAGGGAACCCTGAAGGCTAGGAACACCACACCGGGACTCCTTTCAAAACCAGGATTACGGAATCCGTTCTAAGGCAACTAATAGGAATTCTAGTGCAGGGGCCGGAAACGATTTGAATGCAAACTTATCGGCGATAAGCGAGTGCTGTGTTGCCGGACAAACACTAGCGCCGGGAAAGTGTAACGTGACCTATTTGTTTACTGAAAACCATAGTTAGTTGGAGTTTTTTTTTTTTTTTTTAGCGACATTTTTGACTCCGGGCAACAAGGGGTATGTGATGAAGGATGAAGAAATTATTAAATAATGAAAAACGTTTGCTGATTTTTGAAGTCCAGGAGTGAGCGATGATGTGGTCCCAGCGTGAAGTCGGCAAATGAAACAGGGTTTCTCTGTGAAAGGCCTGCTGCTGCCAGGTGTCGGATTCTCGTCGATGGTAGTGCTGGGCAATGCCACAGCAAGTGGTGAATGTCGGCATCAGTGTTTTCGGATTTTAATATGGAACAGCTAGGGCGGGATATAAATGACGCAAATGAGGCCACCTCAGAGTGACGGCAGGAGTGACGGCAACCTCGACCTGGATACTCCTAAGCTCAGCCTTCTCTGCACGGGCGAGACTGCGGGGAAGGTATACTGCACACGGAGTTATAAGAGCATGCGTGTTGCACCTAAGGTGTTCCTTTCTTCATAAAAGAAGAATAGCATTGTACAATTTAAGGAATTGGTTGCAGTTTCCCGCAGTGTTCTTTTACGGCCTCAGGAGTTAAGAGGGCTTACATGGATTCATGCGGAAATAAAGGAAGAAAGAACTGTCAAACGAGATTCGCAAAATGTCGTAGCCAAAGCTAATAATGCATTGAAATAACGATTCGCCGTCATACTATGAAGAGCAGCAGGCTATTTGAGAAACTACGAATGAGTGCATCCTTCGGTCAAGTGTCACAAAATTCTTCCCGCTGCTTCTGTCGTATTGTCAGCTTAGCTGAGGGACCTCTCCCAGCGATAGCCTGTACATTCTCCCAGGCCTGTAGTGAAGGGCTAAGACACTAAGGGAACATATTGATACGTGGCAAGGGTAGTCCACGAAAGTTAGTCAAGGCTGGCACCGCACACAGAACACAGAAACACAGCAGCGTCGACCTTATTCTAGCATCAATCGTTGCTACCACTTTGTCTTCTTCTGTGTCACTGTTGCTGATCGTTTTCATCTTCAACTTCCAGCGATGCAGGGCATATATGTCACAATATTACATGATCGCGTCCACATCTCGTTCCGTCGAAAAGGCGTAGCCGTTGCCGCGGCCTGCCAACACACCAGCAGTTGCCAAACGTGTCGGAAAAACACGCACGCTATGGCGTCAGCTCTTAGGCCGTGCCTAAGCGTCTTCCAAGTTTTTTCAGAAGCGCACTTTATTTTTCACTAGCCCCGTTCATTTCGCTTGTTTGACAATGCGACGATGAATGCGTACCGCAATCCCGGTCCTTGCTTGTTTGAGCGAAGATTCTGTGTGGGCTATAACATTTATTTTAGAGCGCAGCTTTTAGGCGCCTGTTTCTGGCTTGAGCGGCGTAGCCGTCGGCGTCGGATGGGCCAGTATATAACAGTTGGCACTTGCCAACCTGGAGCGCAAGGCTCTTCTCGGCTATCCTAATCGGCCTTCGTCATCCGGCTCACAGACGTCTCGGACAGTCTGTTGACTGACAGCTTTGTGGTCCTGAGGGACCTCCCAACGCTATCACATCCTACACATAAAGGCGGAGTTTAAGTGTACTCGAGATAGAGCGAGCGGCCTTATGCAGTATTGCAAGCGGCAAAGGCGAATCTGGGGCACAAGATTCTGCTCAGCCTCGGGAAAGCTTCCATTGACATATGGAACATGACATCTCGGACACTTTGGCGAATGGCAGCGTAGGAGTCCGTTAAGGCAGTCGCGTACTACCCTTAGAAACAAAGCTGAATCGGCCTCCTGATTTGATGGCATGCTCAGAAAAATATCCAGTAGACTTAAGCAAAAAAAAGGGTGAAAGAAAAAGCTACAACGGGAGGATTCGAACTACTGCTTCTCGCGTCCAAATTCCAAGCGCTAATAAACATGTTAGTTTGCACACTAATTATTTTCATAACATTTTTCGGATTCGTCGCTAGCTGCCGCTGCTCAGCCGGAAGCTGCGGGAATAGCGCTATATTAGTGTGCATAATATATTTTCAATTAGCCGCTAGGTGACGCTGCTCAACTAGAAGCCCTAAGCTCTGTACGAGTGTGGTTAACAGAACCGTTGACAGAATGAATTAATGCGTCTCGCTCGTGCGGCGAGCGAAGAAGACGTCAGGTTTTCTGCGACCTAAAGAGCTTCGCTCAAATTTTTCATTATCGAATATTGCAATTATCGGCGCCAATTTGATCGCCTCAGCTCCTTTCCATCCGCATCCTCCAGAGTGCGGACTGGCAATTTCTCGTGATCGCGGCGTTTGAGGAAATATTTGGGGAACATAATCAAGACAAAACACAATTAGAGCAGTATCGTTCTACAGTTTCCCCGGATACGTTCTGGGTAATTCTGAATTCCATTACTTGTGTCGCGGATCACGGAATGTATCATTGCTGAAAGCTTATTAAGAGGATGCGGGTGATATTAGTAGCTGCAGATTACGCTGTCTTCTTGGTTTTAATGATTTATATTCTCTTTGCTGTAATAAAACGGTGCAAGTGATTTTTATGCATTGGTCTTTTCGATTAAACTCCACGTTTGTAAGCGATGTCAGCAATATTTCATGTCTGTAGAAAGCGAATAAGGCACTTTTGACGCAGTTCTCCCCAAGGAAAAATAGATTCGTGCATTGTCAAATACCATGTAGGAACAATGGCTTTCAGGAGGGAACAGAAGTAACTTCAATTGCCATTCTGTCTTCTATTCTAGCACAGGTGAAAAACACGTGAGCCAATTAACGTAGTTGATCAAAATTAAAAAAATATTTAATTACGGGAGAAATATTTTGACTCGGCATCTGAAATACGTCATGCTTGTGGTCGGCTAAGTTATAGTGCACTGTCCTTTCACGACTCCGTTTCTTTTGCGCGGGATTTACCCTTCGCAGATTTAGTATTCGCGCTGTTCTCTTGGGCCATATGCCACTGAGGAAGCGGCTGAGCATAAAGTTTTCCTTGTAATCACCTTGTCATTCTGTACAAAGAGAAAATGACGAAAACAATAAAAAGGAATTAAGTAAACAAATTAAGAAAATAAAGAAGCAAAAGAGAAAGACGAAATGAAGGAACGAACAAATGCAAGACGAAGGAAGGCAACACATCGCGGTAAGAGCTGCGAGTAAGTGAATTCAGGACAGTTCGAATTTAAGACGCTCATAAATAATTAAGTGTAGTAATATATTTTCTTGTATGCAGTATAGGATACACTTAGTTCGCGGGGACGTTGTAGCAACGACGGTGAACACCATGGATATGTTTTACCGCAATAAGTATTCGACAAGAAGGTAACCTAAGCGACAGATTTACGTTAGAAGCCGGGGCCAAGTGCTAGCTACATCAGTGTGGTCACTTCCTGCACTGATGAAGTGTTGCACTCTTTCTGCTCACTCCGGAACCTTATCTGTGTTGCAGCTTCACTAGTATAGCTTCACTGCCGCTCTACTCTGTTCACTGCGATGAGACTCTAATTCTTGGATGCTAGTTCTCTTCACTATGACAAAACTGCTGCGTTACTGTAATGTAAAGAGAGGGCATACGGCATACTCGGCATACGTACATGAGCCGTCGCAGCGCCTATTGAATGAACATATGGTGCATGCCATCTCTCTATGTGAAGCAAGTTTTTTGCACCGCGAAGCCGAACAGCGGGCGCTTTGTATTCAAATCCTGAGTTCTGACTGCCCCGCGACAGCACTTTCCGTAGACTACTCAGGTATCTTGCATCGTCGCGGACTTGGAGATCGAGCATTCCGCAGATGGAAATAAGCCGCTAGCTTACATACGATAGCTCCTCATCTTATTGTCTTAGCCACTTGTCCGGGATGAGAAGCTTGCACTGCTTACTGCATGAAATCTGTAACTGCTTTAGATTAGCAAAACAGCAAGTCTCCTGCAGCCTGTCGCAAAAGTTAGCACCAAAATGGAATCGGAGTCTAAAGTGCCAGCGACTCGATGGACCGGCTCGTGAAAGCTGTTCGTGTCTTAGCTGAAACGATTTGGGGCTTACCGACTCCTCGGCTGTCGCAAGCAGGGGGATCGTGATTGCCGCTATCTCGGCGTCGAGCCAGTCACGAACCATCTTCCAGAACCATTTTCCACGAACCAGAATTCGGCTCTGTGATTTGGCAACGCCATAGCTGTAGCTTCTCCTTGGGTCAGGGCTGGGCAAGATACTTAAAAAATATACCTTCGATACCAATACTCGATACCTTGAAAAATTGTATTTCCGATACCGACACAAAATACCGAACTGAAATCGATTTCCGATACGGATGCTCAATACTGTATCTTCGATAACTTTATTACATCACTGAAATCCTAATATGATAAAGGCGGTATACTATTACTGAAGCTGGAAAATTGCTTTCTATAACTTTCTATGGTAGCTATATCGTAGGTTTGGTTTTCCTGAAAGTGCTTAAACGAATCCGACAGCACGAATTTATTGTAGTTCCGCTGTCTTGGCTGCTGGCCTTGTCAGAACTTCACATGGAATTGAAGCCATGGTTACAAAGCTTCCACAAGCAGCCTAGCGAACAATTTCTTTAAGCTAGTATTCTTCATACGAAACACCCTGTGAGCACTTGGTTACATACAATTAAATCTGGAACTTCTTTCATTATTTCGATTTCATATACGACACGTTACTTACCCGATGGCCCCCTCCGTTTTCTATTTTCTATAAGGCTCAGTGCTGCGTGCGCTTGGGTAACTGAGCAGCTATTTTGATATTAGTGCGATATAGCAGACTATTGAAGCTCTCGTTCTATGCTAAAATCTTGATAACAAAAATAAAATGGCTGAGCGTTTTTATTAGTTGCGAAATAGCCCCGCGATGTGGGCGTTCTGTAAGCGAGGCAAATAAGAAAAGCCTTTATATATAATTAGACGAGCACACTGCACTGTTACATTTGATGAAGGGGCCCTTTACCAGAGTGAAGCATAGCCGCGTCGACTCGAGGATCTTGAAGGTAGGTAACAAAGTCAAGATTCACTAGCGTCTCTTGAGAACTTAGTCTGGTTTATATAAAAGAAAGAATTGTTCTTTTTAAGAGAGAGTGGCTAATAAAACGTCAATCAATTCGCATATTTAAAAAAATTAACAGTTTATTGCTTTATGAAACAAAGGACGTTTCGTTGAAATGTTTTTGGCAAAACAATTCTTTTACCATGGATTTGTTATTCAAATTTATGCGCTGAAAAAAAAAATGCAGTTACATAGCTTTTACGTCGTGTATTTCTTAATATTTTAGACGTAATATGTTTTATAGAAAAGGCCTAGTGGAAGCATCTTTCCGGCGTAGTTGCAAAGAACGGTGTTGTTTCGAAACAAACGCTGTAAACTACAAGAACGGCAGTTAGCCGACTGCATGGTGCACGACTGAGGCCTTAGACACTCATGCTCTTGCCGTCAAGCAAAGCCGACATGCGAAGTTCAAGGGTCTGGAGAGCTACGGTCGTGCTTATGTTACTGCATTCGTCAGCACACTGAGCGTGCTGCTTGACGAGAATCACGTGCCTCAGAGACAGACAAGTAGGCGGATTGCTTTGGTGTTTTTTTTTTGTCGATTTTGTTCCTTGTTTCTGCGTGTCGGTTAACGGCTTAGCGGCTTCGTGGTACGCACTCGGTGCTCACAAGTAAATAACCTCATGAGCCCCTATTTGCCATTGGCTTCTTCAGTTTTAAAGAAAATGAATATAGATAGATGGAGGCTAAGGAGACGTGACGTTTGGAGGAAACTTCGAACAAGAGGGGTATCAGGATGCACTGCAAGCAAAGATGCCTCCCGGCTTGTACTAGCGCCTGAGCGAGCGCCGTCAACCAAATGTCTGACACACAGCGCGGCTTCAATATTGGCATCGAGTATTGTTAAAATACACGATACACCAAAAATGTATTTTCGATACCGATACTCCGATACTTTCATTTTCAGCACTCGATACCTGACACCGATACAAAAAATGTATTTGAAGATAGTATCGAAGATACATGTATCTTCGATACTGCTCATGACTGCCTTCGGTGGCACCGAATTGCAGTATAGGGTGTGAGCTATAGAGCTTTGGCTCATTAAACATGCAAAAGCGAACGTGATCCAAAAAGAAAGAAAAAGGCACCGTAACTCCGTCCAATCAAGGCGTGCTTCTCCGGCGGTTGTATTTAGAAGCGCAGCAGTCGTCGTTAACTGCCTTTCGAAAGGCTCGCGGGCCCCCGCTGGGATGTACTCGAAGAACGTCCACGACCCACTGAATGCGGCAGCCGCTAGAAATTACTGGTCGTTCGTCAATGTGCGAGCGGGGTTTGACCGATGAGGCGCCCAGCCAGGATGATGACGACCAGATAACGACGGTCGTGTCCCACTGAGCGCCAGCGATGGGCGTTCCTCTCAGCAGGAAAGTGGCGCCTCGCCTCGTAGCTGCTTAATTTCAGTACTGAGCGCCAAATGAGGTAAAAATCACAGCTTATAAAGTGCAATGCACAATGTAGCGCGATGAAAAGGATGAAGTGTAGAGAAGAAATATTTAATGTGCGCTATATATAAGCATGCTGTAGATGTCTTTTTCATTCACTGCTGCTGGGATTTCTTTGCTACAGTGTTCCCAATGGTAATTAGGGTTCGCGGCAAAAATGACCGGTCCTCGTTACAGCGGCTCCCCCTGGGGAGCTTTCGAAGCCCTTTCTTGCAGATGACCATAAATATTTTATGCAGCTTAGATGGGTAAACACTACCCTAAATTGTTTTGCAGAGGAGTTTTGTCGGGCTGTCATGCAGACGCATGTGTTCACAGAGCGAAAAGTAGTGCACACGTTAAATACGTTCGCCGAGCTTGGGCGCGTTGGCCAGCACCTCTGCATAGGGAGATGAAACAATGTGTGACACCAAATACTCTGCGTAACCTATCTTTAAATACGGTGACATGTTTTATTTTGAATAATGCACGCCGGTCCCCGTTTTTACGTTTCGTAGGGTAGCAGTGGGTTGGCATGAAGTCGCGGAAATATATAGATGGTCGAAAAATCGTGGGACTCTGTTGCACATGCAGTCGCATACGGAGCAGCGGCGTGTTACAGAAGGGTAGGTTGCGCGGATTGGCACCAGTGCGTCCGCCCGTTTCAGCGCTTACAAAAAAGTGTTTGGTATTCCATTTGTCAGCGCATCCAAATGTGACCTCGAGGTCCGAATGTGATTCTGGTGCCTTGGCATCGGCAGCCAATTTTCAGGGACGCTCAACTACCGCATTGCGTGCTAAGAAATTGGGTTTGTCAGTTGTCACACAGTGCAGACCACTCCGGAAAGGCGCCAGACGACATTTCAGGAGATTTATGCCTTTTCGTAATATGAAGTGTTTTCACGCAATTCGGGGGCTTCTACAAGCTTTCATTTCAACGTTCCATTATTTGTTGTGCCGTTTGTTCTCATAGCAGGTGCATCCACCGATGTACCGGCTCTTCAGGTCCACAGAAGATCAGACCCATTTCCTGGGCCCGACGATTACGTTGCACCATCTTCGTTTGGCGCTTTGGAGCACCAAAGGCCTTCGAAGGTGCCTGTGACCTTTTACATCTACTAATTCTTTGCGCTCTTTTTAGAGCCTAACTCTTAGAAGCCGATTGGTGGGCTGAGCTGCGTTGTCGTCTGCGGCATAACCGGCAGAATGAACAAGGAGCACAGCGGAGGATAAAAGACTGGCGATAGCGAAGAGAGCGCGAGGAGGAAAGCCAAGGAAGAGAGTATAGCTGTATTATGTATGAAAGCCGCAAATTAGGGTAAGACGAAAACGTGAGGAAGAAAGCAGCATAGGAGGTTACGGCGGCGTGGGCAGGAGTGCATGGTGGATTTTGGAGGGCGAGGGTAGAGGCCCGAGTGGTGGAATCTGCCCCTTTGCGCCGGCAGCACTGAGATTCCAGGGTGCCGCCAATGCATAGGTCAAGTTCCACCGCCCTCGGGCAATGCGCGTTTCGATATAATCACCTATGGCTCTAGTACCTCCACTGCTGGCCTCAAGTTTTGCAGTACAGAGTATCGTAATTGTGGGTCGATTTTCTTTTCACCCCACTAGCACGTAATGATTTAAAGAATGCTTGCCACTAAGAATTATATGTTATTCCAGGGTTCTCGTGATTAATTAAACACATTTTTAGCCCTAACATAAACTTTTAAGCCTAAAAGAGGGAGGCAGTTATTAAGAAAGAGCAGCTGGCTGGACACAGATCGGACAGCAGTAGAGTGTGGCAGCCGCGCAGCTATGAGAAATGTTTTAGAGCTACTGCATAGGAAGGGCACTACATTTTCATAAAAATAAATGGCAAAGTGCCATAAAATGATACCGGAAAATTCTTCCCGTCAACAGGTGGCAATCGTCGCGGCAAGTCCGTCCGGTTTGTTGGCGGATCACGCCCGCAAGACTTCATCGCACCGTTCTGTGCAGAGCCAAAAGAGCTGCAGCTCGTTGACCGACCACTTAGTCTGCCGCTATTGTTTCAGGGACGATCACCCAGAAGACATGGTGGCACCATGCCATTGTATAAAGCGAAGTAAGTGAGCTCCCTTCTGCCGCCTCTCACTACTACAGCCATGAGCGTGCTCGCTGGTTAATTGCTCAAACGAGGCTAAACGAGAAATTTAAACTGGGCGCCATATTCTATGAAAATACATTATGCGGTTTCCACTTCAGATCCATTTGGTCATTCGACATTGTCACTGCTTCCCAACGGCTTGGCGGCTGGATATCACAATCACGTGCAAATCGCTGCCAATCATCAGCCTGCGCGTGCGGCTACTGTAACGAACATATAGTCGACGCAAGGCGTATACCGACATGTAAGGAACAAGCCGCTTGCTGTTTTCATCTGGTGCTGCCATCACACTGATGTGAATCCAAATGAAATGGCGAATTGTTAATGGCTCTTTACAAAGTACGTCCCAGTGTACTGCTTTCCCCTGCGAAGCTTGCTCTTGAGCCCAGCCGCGTGGATGTACAAGCGGAACAATGCACCCAACGTGTCCATAACATAAAAGCAGATTCATAGTTTAGTTTTATTTGTTAGACAGGGTGCCCGCTTTAGAGCTCTAGGCGAATCTGCGAACAAGTGCTACACATCCAGGAGGTCGCCACCAAACTGCTGTTTCCGGTCCGGCCAGAGAGGTCTCATTAAGGAAGTCTCTAAGAACACTTGTGCGAAATGGGCACCGCATAGCTGCCGTATGATATTTCTCTCGTTATAACATGGGCAGTTGGAAAATCGCGAATGAATCGCCAGGAAACAATATTTGCTTGAGGCCGAATAGCTGGGGACAAGGTATGAGCGCTAAGGTTAGTGGTCCAATTTAGGAGTACGAAAAAGAAAAAAAGAAATAGCAGGAACTTTCTGCCAACTCAGTCGTTCAGACCAAACCACAAGGATAGACTGGTGTGCGTCTTTACAGCCTGACCGTTTTTCACAGCTTTTGTGCGACGGTGAAGTTTTCAAAACGATAGTGCTATAAAACAATGTCTGAGCTGTATACTAGCGTTTCAGTATTCCCGCAGATGTCCGATGTCGAAGGAAAGAGCTACTGCGAATTTGTCAAAGGCAAGTCCACGACAAGTACAAGTTCTATAGACAAATTTGCTTTCCTCGTCCATTATGTTGGAAGTCAGTCTAAGCGTATGAGCTGGTTCACGAATATGAGCCAAATTATGTTATTCTTTGTTAGTGTACAATGACCCAGTTAAGGCGCTGGGATTGGTATATTTCGAGGAAGGAAAAAGGGGTAGAAAAAGAGCGTGGGTCGTTCGGAAAGATAAAACTATGATTATGAAGGCTGACGTCTAGGGTAGCCGTTGGTGACGCAGCTTACGGCTATTCGTCAAATATTGAGGACAATCCCTCAAGGAGGTGCAGATTTGTAATAAGGGAGTAATTACTCATGGACATCCACCCAAGAGTAGCCATACAGCTACAAAGGAAAGCTATACAGCTTCCTCAGAAACTTCGTAGTTACAGAAAAATTCGTCCTGGCCCGGGGATCGAACCCGGGATCACCACGTTTCCGGAGCAGTCGCTCTACCAACTGAGCTAACTAAGACGGTCAGCCGAACAGATGGTAGGGCAAGAGCGAATTGATCTATAACTCAAACTAAGACGATTTTTTCTTTAACTATGAAGTTTCTGAGAAAGCAGTATAGCTTTCTTTTGTAGCCGTATGGCTGCGCTTGGATCGATGTCCATGAGTAATTAATCTCTTATTACAAACCTACTCCCACTTCGGTGATTCCCCTAAATATTTGACCAACACCATTTCCACTTCGAGTTATAGATCAGTTCGCTCTCGCCCTACCATCTGTTCTGCCGACCGTCCTGGTTAGCTCAGTTGGTAGAGCGACTGTCCCGGAAAGGCGGTGGGCCCGGGTTCGATCCCCGGACGAGGACAAATTTTTCTTTGACTACAAAGTTTTGGAGAGAGCGTATAGCTTTCCTTTGTAGCCGTATGGCTGCGCTTCAGCTTAAGGCTATCTTACAGTGCATGGACTCGGCCTGCAAGTGATGGTGATTTAATGCACAAATGTTAGTCTGAGAATGACTAAAAGGTGCAGCATTCAAACGGAGAAGCCGCAGAAAAAGGAAGGCACGTGAAACAAGCAGTATGAGCCCATTGAGTGCTTTGAATGCACTTGCAGTTACTCCAACTTTGAATGCGCTATTTGTGCACGCGATGCTCCAAACCCTTTCGCTGAAATCACCACTGCGCATGCACTCAGGCGTGCAGACCGAGAGAGCGCATTGACTCTCTCTATCTCTCTGTGGATATTAAGATAGCAAGAATGCGCGTCTCGCTAGGCATAGATGTAGCTCAGGTACCATTTTATAAGGGGAATATTTATCGTTTATTCTTTGTGGTTTACGAAACTTGAATAGAAATAAAATATCGGGAGCTCCAATTCGCCGCCATAGAACGCAGTAGTCACAAAAAATGTGCTATGAAGCTAGGTATTAAAATTTGAATCGGTACCACTAGGTGGCGGCACAATAATTACCTAGAAAGCCCCTGTACAGTTCCCTTTGGATAGCTGATAAACAGTGTTTATGTATGAACTGTGGCATAGATCCCTGCCCAGAGTGCACGCGACTGAAACTTGAAACAGGCGTCCAAATCTAGAAAGAAAAAATGAACGAACAGTACCGATAGTACTCGAAAAAACTAACTACATGGCTTGAAGCGCTGACATAGATGAAATCTTAAATTGAACAAGAAGCTATCTGCAATGCAACGAAGCACTGTGGCTTAGGTGGTGGATGTATATAGTGAGACTTAAAAAAAAAAAACAAGAATAAAAGGAACACTCGAAGAAAAATATTTGATGTCCCCCAGCTTCTAAACCAGATCGACAACCCACAGTCGTCCTGGCTGATTTATCGGTCCAGCCGGATGCGACTCACTGAGAAGCGCCGCAGATAGTCAGCCGCACCCTCATGTTAGTTCATTTAAGATGCAGCAGCCGCAACCGTCCCTTTAGACGTACGAACAAAAAGAAAAGAAAAAAAAAACTCGGCGTCACTAAATGGTTCAGCTCACTACATGCTCTGTCTGAGCAGCGATTGAAGATGTTGCCGCTGCTGCATTAATAATATTAATTAGGGCGTGGTAGAGGCTTATATGCCAGCAGTAACACTTGTGTATCAAATAAAACTGCAGTGTTCATTCCAGGATGTTCCCAGAAAAGCCTGGCCGGTCTTTTCAGAGATGTCATCCCTCAGTTACGACCTCAAATGGGTCTGGGAAGTCAGGTCGGCTTCGAACGTCTGTGCGGTGTCATAAGTCTGATAATGAGGCCGGAGCGCAGTCTTTCATTATACTGAATCTTTCGCGAGAGTCGGACTGTCCAGGCGAAAAAGCATGAGGCTGGATTTCGTGCGTTCGCCCTGCATGCGTAGTGGTTGGCTTATCCGCACGTTGGGACTGAGGTCGACGTAACTATTTTTCTTTTTTTTTTTTTTAAGAACGAAGGAAAAGTTCTTCGACGGGAAAGCAATTGAAGGAGGTGATATAGCTGCTGGAACTGCTTTATCACAAATTCAAACAACACTTTCAGCGCACCTTGGTTGTCTATATTCACCGTAATATTATCTTCATTATTGTAGTCTTAAGCTTTATGTGCTTGCACTGAAGCTAGGTATCCGTTAGTTAATGTTGTGCTGTGTATACGTGTACTACAATCGATATGTATTGGTAACTAATATGCATCCAGATTATGTATTGTGCTGTTTTTATGTCCCCCCCCTCCCCCAATGTAATGCCCTCCCGGGCCTTTAGAGTATTGAAAAAAAAAAAAAAAAAGAAAAAAAAATGTGCTTGCTTCACATTTTTTCACTGCAAACTAGACAAAGCTCGGGTTTGGTTATCGCTCAAAGCTTGACAAAACGCGGAAGGAGCAGGATGTAGCTGCTTAGATGTCAACCCAAAGAAGTAAAAAAAAAAAAAGAACTGAGGTTTTTCCTCTTGCGCTTTTCACACTTTTCGTAGACGATCAACAAAAATGTATACATAGTTACCCAAAAAGCTGTACTAATCAGCAGCATCTTCTGAGCGAAGCTGGCCTCTATAAACCAAGAAATCGTTTTTCATCGGTGGGGTGAACGGCACTTAAAAAAGAAATAATAATAATCAGGCAAGGTACACTACATCGTCTACGGCGAGTATCTTAATTTAAGTTGTCTAAATATTGTATAACTTGAGCAATCAGCAATCATTTCCACAGCTTTACAGGTAGTTAAAAAGGTACGGCTCTATCTGATAAGTTGTCGAATGATACGCGGTAGAGACTATCGCCTTTCCTCTATCCAAATGCCTATTTCGCTTTTCTTTAGCAGTTATCATTTGCAGCGAATTTACACCAATATTTTTCACTGCAAGCGTGAACGGTCAACGTGTACCGAAGCAACCAATTATTTGGTGTTCCTCGGTTTTAAGCATTTCGCGTTAACAGAGCAAAACGCAAGTCCAAGGAAAGACTCTCGCTCTTATTTACAGTTTTGTTACATGCTTTGAAGCTGGTCAATGCTCGCTTGCTAGTTAATTGCTTTGCGCCACTTCTAACCAGAACGTCATCGTGTTGCAGGCACGGTACGTTGGGCACACGTACGCTGCCTCGAGAAGTACATGAATCGCGTGCACAGCAACCGCTGCAACATATGCAAGAAACGCATGTCTGCAATTGTCCGACAGAAGGTGAGATTATTCGATTTCGCGCATTGTAATCTATACGTGCGTGTTTGCTCATTTATTACTTAGCGTTTATTCATGATTGCTTCGCAACCTTTGTGCTCTTCACTTATTTCGGAATGACTTACGCCGCACTTCATGTTCACATGACACACGAAGTGCGACACCTAAATTGCTGGCTAATGTCACTTGAGGCTTTAGGCCCCGCCGGAGTGGCGCAGTGGTTACGGCGCTGGACTACTGTTCCCAAAGATGCGGGATCGAATCCCGGCCTCGGCGGCCGCTTTTCGATGGGGGCGAAAAGCAAGACGCCCGTGTGCTGTGCGATGTCAGTGCACGTTAAAGGTCCCCAGGTGGTCGAAATTTCCAGAGTCCTCAACTACGGCGTCTCTCATAGCCTGAGTCGCTTTGGGACATTAAACCCCACAAACCAAACCAAACCACTTTGCGAACCTACGTATCATTCATTTTCACGTTAGTGAGACATCCAGCAGTCTAAGATGAAAAATGCGAGAAACTTCCGAAAGAATTGTCAGTACTGTACATGTGCAGGCACTTTTTATGCGGCTATCCTTCTCGCGATTTTTGTGATTGTTTTATGCGGAAAATACAAGTCTGGTTTCTTCTGAACTAAACTGCTTTATTGCTGTCTTTATCTTATCTTGTGGTCTGGATGGGCTGTAATGAACTTCTAATGAATTACCTCTTACCAAACTATTAACCAATTATTTTTAATAATTAGGTATTGACTAATTGACTATTAAATAACGTCCATGATGAATGCTGTAGTGAATGACGCTGGAAACGGTTTCATACCTAGAGCGCGATAAACGAGACAGGAGAGAAAACATATAACCTTTTCTCTCTTGTCTCATTTATCACGCTGTAGATATGTAACATTGTCACCAACTCGCCCAACAACTAGCCTTGTCGAGCTGGAAACGGAACACCAATTGTCCTTTCATCTGCACTGATATCGGACAGTATAGGTATCTGAGGCCATCTGTTATGCGTTAAGTTACGGCCAAAGGGATTTGCTGCAGGTGTCGCCTATGAATGCTTAATCATTAGAACATTATAGTGGACCAGTTCGAACTGTACCGACAACTGCTGAGGTTCTTTTGCTGGTCAGTAAAATCTGCTTTTCAGCTGTTTATTTCCTACGATGTGAACCATCTGCTGCTCAAATCAGTCAGCTAGCTACCTGTACCGAAACTTGGTGCACAAATTGTCCTTGATAAAATTAAATAGCTCTGTCCTCGTCCTATGCACCACTGCAGGTGAGAGTGTGTCCAGTGCGCACTTCTGTAATTACCTTCTCTAATAGTGGTACTCTTAGCATCGTTCAAGTTGGCGGCTAAATAGATCTCGAGTTCCCCACTCTTCGCCTTGACAATGTTAGTAATCTTTATTTAGACATATTATCTGCAACTCTTTTTTAAACTAAATATATGCCAAAAACGTTACTCTGCCTTCATGAAGCACAAGCCTCCTAGCAGAGAACATAGAAAACGAACGGTGTACATACGGCTGCAGACGTTTTTCTGTAAGTTTATAGAACACTCTAATCTGCAAATAGGCATATTCAAAAATTAAACGAAAAGTCAGCTCAATTCTGAAACGATTACTGTCTTATCTTCCTCGTTATGGGGCATTTTGTTTGCTTTTCTGCCTGCATGAAGTTTTTTCTCTCAAGTAAGAAAGGAAGCGACGTTTCAAGAAGAATACAAAAGTAAAAAAAAAAGGGGGGGGGGAAGGGGCGATATTGCCCTCTTCTCGAAAGAGGGTAAAATTCTTGGATTTCTTTAAAGTTGGAAGTATCTTTGCAGCTGAACAAAGGATCACTTGGGTTAATTGAATCCAACCTGGCAGCGCCCATGCATGAGAAGCGTACCATCAGGCTTTTCTATAAAGTTTATGTTCTACTTTATCCCGTATCAGTGAAATGCACTTGTGCAGTACAGCTCAAAACTACTCTTTAAAAAAATTTCCTTGAGAAAAAGACTTTTTTTGGTTAAGTGTTCTTTTAGCCCTCAAGTTTTTTTTCGGCCTGACAATAACAACTCCAACCCGATACTTTTATGAAGCAGCAACACTGATTACAGTGGATTTCAGCACCGTTTAATACACTCTTTAAGAGAATGAATCAGGAAAGATACAACTGGGAAAACATCCCGGGACTAAAATACAAATTTTCTTAAAATCAGACCCAATTATAAGTGTTCGTCAATGGCCCGGGTCCTCATTGTTTGCTCATATCCAATTGCCAGCAGCTCTGTCATCTCTCATTGCGTCAGTAAGAGCGAAATAAAGTAGCTTTCAGAGGACATTTCAAGCATACCAAATGAGATACCTAACGGCAAAGCAGCTGCTTTAGTGCGGAATGATCGAGGAACGGCGTCTCGGGGCACTGCTATTGTGTACTATGTTACGACGCACAAAACAATTAGGCCGAAAGAAGCACGCTGCCAGTTTCGGGCTAACCCTCTGAAAAGAGAAGCCGCATGGAGCGAATGACTCATCCTCTCGTGCCTCGGCCTGAAATCTGACATCCATCGCCCCTGTACATCTCAAATCGACTAAGAGAGAACTGCGCCACTGAACGCACCGACGCGCACGCCAGTTTTTCGGGATCGGGTCTTTACGGTGGCCATTTTGGTGGCCAGCATGCCGGGCACGCGACACCTAGTAACATTGGAGGCCTGTGGTCTGCGCGATAGGTTGCCATCTAGGCCCTTTAGTCGCCACCCAAGGCCGCAACAAGGGAGGAACGCCTGGACACCCTCCCTCCTCATTTCTACCCTCTCGGTACAATCCCGTCACCAGCGCACTCGCTCGGCGGGACAACGGCGAGGCGAATTTCTCATTGCGAGCGCATTTCGACCCAATAACGTGCATAAGAGAGCGGTTTACGGTCATTTCGCGGAATTTATGGTAAGGAGCGTTCAAAAATATGAAATGCTAATACGTAATACGGCGTCGGCATTCTATTTTGTAGCGCCGGCGGCGGTGGCGACGCCGCGCTCCAACGGCGTACGAACGACTGTGTGGCGCCGCTTCGAACGGGAGCGCGAAATAGGGCCGCCAATCCTTCAGCTGGCTGGCTACGAGCATTCCGACCAAGCGGGCGCACAGCCGCACGCGCCCTCTGCGCCCGACTAGAACGCTCGGCGGGAAAGCGTCGGAGCCGTTTTACAAGGCGGGGCGGCGTGCGTTGGCGAAGATATGGAGAAACTGTCAGTATTTTGGAGGGTGGGTCGGAGAGGGGCGGGTTGGCTTATGGGGAAAATGGAAAACGTTGCGGAAATAGCAGGAAGCGAACTTGCGCAAAACTTATTATGCGACACGGAAAGGATTTTCCTGCAAAGTATGACGCAAGGAGGTAGAACTGGGCGTCCATGAGAATAATGCCACTTGAAAGGTTGAAAGGCGTCAAGTTCGAATTTTGTTCACGTGTCGATCTTCATTAATTTCGTAGGTGCGAAAGGCGGGTAGACAGGATGCCGCCACCAGCTGCTATTTCGGGCCCCTAGATGTTAAATAAATGTGCCGCGCTAAAGTAAGGATATGAAATTGGTTGCATATAACATCCGTATCTGTATACGAAAATTGCAGGGTAGGCTAGCTGATTTGTGTTGACGTTGGTTATACGCTTTTAAACATAATATGCGGGCGGATATACAGCTGGGGCAACAGAAACAAGCGCAAACCAATTTTTTTTCGTCGTTATGGAAGCTTGGAAAGCTCTGCAGCCGTTCGTTGACATTTCTAAACAAATAGATATAAAGCACGGAAACAATGCATTCGATCTTGCAGTTAGATCCACCCGACAGCTCAGATAGAGGCCAGTATATCTGCCTAATTACATTCCTAAACAGAATATAAATTAATGTAGTTGAAAGAAGAAATCAGAAAACAAAGAAGTAGCTGAGGAAGAACTATCCTGCGTTGTTGAAATATTTCGCAATTAAAACGGCAAAGAATTGACTTGAATGTTCGCATATCTCCCAACCTGGCTTCTTCAATGTTGTCACACTGCGTGTCTGTCGAAAAATTAACTTTGTAGTATTTGACACCGATTGTTCAGCCATTCCTTCTGCGCACAATTCTGCACACTCTGAATTGGTCGCCATTTCTGTTTTAAAATTACCTCGTCTTGAACTTCCTCGCAGTGTTCACTTTGCTGTAGTGTTAGAATTGAGCAACATTTATGCAGTAGGCCACTAATAGATCAGAAGAACATAAGAAAGCGATGCAGAGACATGTGCTCTTTGTTTTATCCAAGGTAGGACACTAGTTAAAACGAACGTGTAAATATATATATATATAGGTTATATAGGTTCATATACAGAACATTAATACCCAAGAAAGTAGCAGGTGGGACAGCGGCCTATGTAGCTCAGTTGGAAGATTGGTGATTGGTTCACAGGAAGGGAAAGGCGCAGTATCTGTCACACTTGTAGCTGTGGACACCTGAACCGCGCCGTAAGGGAAGGGAGGAAGGTGGGAGAGAAAGTGGAAAGAGAGAAAGAGGAGCCGTAGTGGAGGGCTACGGAGTAATTTGGACCACCTGGGGATCTTTAACGTGCGCTGACATCGCACAGCACACGGACGCCTCTTCGTTTCGCCTCCATCGAAACGCAGCCGCCGTGGTCGGGATCGAACCCGGGTACTCCGGCACAGTAGTCGGGCGTCTTACCACTGCACCACCCCGGCGGGGCGCAGTTGGAAGAGCACCGGACGCGATATTCGGAGGTCGTGGGTTCGGTTCCCACCATCGGCACGTTGTTTTTCCTTCTACTTTGTGTTTAATTATGGTTCCGCTAAACAGATTACCTTGCTAATTTATGTGATTATCGAAGTACTAATCTTTCGCCTTTTAAAAAAAAAAAGACGTAAAGTACAATCCCCAATGCTTTCCTTGGCCTCGCTGACTGTTGGCGTCTTTCATATATATATATATATATATATATATATATATATATATATATATATATATATATATATATATATATATATATATATATATATATATATATATATATATATATATATATATATATATATATATATATATATATATATATATATATTTGCGCACATGTGCACAATGTCTGCTCAGTTTATCTGCGGTCCCGTTTAGGCTACCGATAATCTTGAGGCTCACTGAAGATGTGCCGGCCTGATCATACCATGCTATCTTCTCATTTTGTTCACTCAACTAATATAAAAATATCATCAAATAAATTTGGTAATCATACCACGCTAGAATTTCCTTCCCTGTGTATGGTCTTATAAGCCATGGATTAAAATTGTAATCATAACTGATTGGAGGTATTACCCAAGAAGCCACGACAGGTGCGGCTGACAACGAGTGATACGCATGATACAGTGGAACGAAAGCTGATATTACAGGAGGGCAAACTGGAAGTTTGAGCAAATCCAGCTACTACTGCTAAGCTAGTCTTTGTGAAAAGTGTAAATACCAGAGGGTCGCCTTTTGAGCCCCTTTGTGTGGCTTGTAATGTATTTGCAGTGTTCCGAATCTCTTGATGAAGATTTTTTGCCCTTCGCTCTCCAATGGGAATGACATCCACTAATGCTAGATCAGCGCCACTACACTGCTCAGAAGCAGGCCCCCTGGGCTCGACACTTTTGACAAAGGCTATACATGTTAATCGAGTAGAGACGATGACCCCTCATCCCTGAAGACTGAATGGGAACCTTTGCGTGCACACCCCATTTTCAGCGGGTTTAACCGGTCCTGAAGGAGAGCTGAAAGCGGGGGCCTTCCGCCTACGGGTTTGGTGGAGGCCGCGACCTTCTGGCCCCCACGAGGCCAGGTCAAGCCTGAAAGATGGGCATATAAATCGTGGAGAGGGATGAAGATTTTGCCCGCAAAAGAGTTTCCTTTCCGCGTTCTATGACTATTCCGGAACGGGGGCGTCTCATCCTCGTCGCAGTGTACGGAGACGGGTCAGTGCCCGGTCAGGAAAGCAAGCGCAAGTCTTGCGTCCAGGAATGAGTCCCCTGGTCAACAGCGCTCTGAAGGTGCTTGCGTGCACCCTCTCTTCGCCCTACAAAATTTATGGCCGTTTGCGGATAGCAAAAATTCTATCTGGTTTGTAATTTATTTTTGTCCCACATACCGCTGCCACCCTTGCTCAATGAAATACCGTATTGCAAGAGCATGGAAACATTTCGCTGGGCGTAGTGAACGTGGCCGCTACTGGCCGTGCTTTAACGCTAACTACCAGTCTGCTTATATTAGACACATAAAAATGTCTGAGGTTAAAAAACGTGGAGTGGGCAAACCCCGGGACACACGGTCACGCAAGAAAAAAAAAACAGCATTCACTCGTTGCACACCATTTCTAACCTCAGATAATAATAACACGGCGCGAAGACACTAGCAAAGAGTTGTGCGCAAAGAAAAAAAAGAGGGGGGGGGGGGGGGATTTGCATTTTTGTTTTGAAATCGTCGCACTTCTTAGAAATTGCTACCGATACTGTCAATGTGCTAGTTGAATAAATGGCTGTGTCTGCAATCCATTGAGTTAACAAGCTTCAAGAATGGCACGACTGTGTGGCAAATATTTTGGAGCGTTAAGATACCGCTCATACTCCATTGTGTTTTTGTATAGCCAATAAAAGGCGGAGCTTTGAGTTCGGGGGAGCAGCGCCTGTACCTGACCGCTCTACGTACATAAATCTGATGAAAGTCTGATTTATGAAGCGCGCTTTAATAAAGGACTCGGGATTGCACGAGATACCTGGGATTTTGAGGTACAGCCATTTTTTAGCGCTCAGTATCTACGAGAACGCGGCCACTGTGGGCGGCAGAAACACTCTATACCATCCTCTAGGCTAGGGGTTAGATGTTTCCAGGCTACAAACAATGAAGCTTCACATCCGTGCTGAATCCGGATAGCATAGCTAGAAACCGATGCTACGTGACGTCGAATGGTTATGAAATGAAATCGAGTGACTATTTTTAGGAGAATTAGCTAATTGTGCTAATATTCGCACCAAATAAATAATCCTGAGAAAGAACTAAACGATAGCAGCGTCACTAGGGTATACGCCGCTATAACGTATGGAGGTTCGGCTATATATCTGCGGGAAGACGCGACACTAGTCTTCACTCATACGTACGCGACATGAAGATCAATTAGTTACTCTCTAACCGGCCCAGCGAAAATTACTTTTTGAGACTGGAAGACGGTAGCGTATAAACTACAGCGTCACCGCTATGTAGATTGGAGGTGAGATAGCTCAGCATGAGTCTGCGATAGGGCATCAGGGTAAAGATTCCCAAATCTGCCTGAGAACTCGCGCAGCCACGGGTATTGGGGGTGGTGAACTATCTCCATCCCTGGCAGACCATACTGTCCACAATCAGCGTGGCGTCGGGCTCCGTTTAATGCAGGAGCTTTACTTACCCGCATTTTTGGATTTCGCTTAGGAGGCTCTGGAGCCCTCATCGAGAGCTTTCATCCGAAACCTCGAAAAATAAAGAAAGAAATCTCTGCCAGTGGGTTTAGCATCCGGGTCAGCTTTGCTTCGCTAGTTGCTGCACTATACTATTGCGCCATCTTGGTTACTCTTTTCGAAACATTTACAAGAATAAATTTTCATCTCAAAACATTCGTGTTCGTAAATTGGAAATCATCGTTAACAAAACACATAAGAGGGACAATACAGGCGCTAACTGGGTACATTGCGTACACAAGTGAAAGTAAATTTGACAAAAAAGAAATGATTCGTGATTTCACATGTAGGTAGGTACACAAGTTAAATTCAAGAGAGCAAGACAACATACATGTAGCGACGGAGGACAGGAAATGACGACAAAGAATCAGCGTTTGTGGTGTAGATGGTGGACGCGGGAGTGGTTATCGTAAACTTTAAATGATCTGTATCCCTCAGACAGTCGTGCGAAATCGGCGATGCAGGTGGAGAAGAGGTAATAGAGGGAAGTTAGAGGCAAGGATGGGGTTTGAATAAAGAAAATGAGATGAGAGACTGTTCACTTGCTGAGATACAAGTCGGATGTCGTCTTCTTCACCGTCTACATCTTGTTGGACGAAGTCACGCTAATGATTCGTTCATCGTGAAAAAAGCCTAAAGCACCACTTAAATAATAATTTAGCTAAACGTTGCGAGACCTGCCAAAAGAAAGCTAAATGCCGCAAAATTTTGCTGGACGAGCTATATGCACTGCTTCTGTATGTAGAGTACATCAGTGATTGGCGAAGATAAGCACTGCGCTTATTTTTTTAGAATATTCGATGAATCAAGTTGCGGCCTGTTTTAGTTCAACTTCGTGTCAATAATCGAAAGCTATTTGAAAACTTGGCAACAATTTCGATTCCTTTCAAACAACTTTGCAAATGCACTTGAAGGAATCGAATTGAACGATATTCGGTTCGCTATTGGAATTTTCTGAGCATTCAGACACCGCTTCTAGTAAAGCCTCGCACAGAGTTCGAAGGAAGAAATTTAAGAAAGCAGCAGCACACCGGCGCTGCATGCACATCGGTAAGCGAACAGATAGACGCACCTAACTTTTCATAGGCCATGTTAATTTCTTGCATACTACGTGGAGCATGTAGCGGGCAATTATGCAGCCCCACTGGCGTCATTTCTGCAGCATTTTCTCTCAGCGTGCGTGCATCATAAAGAGGAGGCTGGTAACCTCCTTAAACTTCTAGGGTCACTCTCGCAAAAGCTCTCTCACGTGAGCACGCGACATGATTTGTCTAATAACTACCAAGGTGAGACAGCGCCGATGGCCTTCTACGGTTGAGTTCGAGTTCTCAGGTTTAATTACAGGCCGCGGTCACTACATTTTTTACACCCGGAATGAGAGAGAAAGAAGATAAGCATCCGCGTATTGCCATTTACGAGGGCATTATGCACGGACAAAATTAATCAGGGGACGTACAGTCTTTGTCAAAAGTGTAGAGCCCAGGGGGTCGGCTTCTGAGCTGCTTCGTGTGGCTTGTAATGCACGTCCAGTGCTCCGAAAATGTTTTTTGTCTTACACTCTCCATTTGCAAGGGCCTTGTTGTGCCTGGCCAAAGCCGCCTAGAAATTCAGCCGGACGCCAAACTTCTTCGGCGAACGCCTCCTTCACAAACTCTGGATACTTCTCTGCAAAACAATAGTGCACTGGAGGCGAGCAGTACCAAAGGGACAGAAGCGACGTGTTTCAACATGCGCTGAACGTCCAGACAGCACGGCGCGCCGTGGCCCTGACGGTGAACCCCTTCTCGCCCCGCGGCATATTTGAAGCGAGAGCGCAGCGAGCTCTCCCATTGGCCCTGCGAAAGTGCTGCCGTCGGATTGGACCATTTTGAGCGTCAACGGTTCTCGGCGACGGAGTCTCAAGTGCTTCCGTTCGAGACTCCGAGTGCGAGTTCGTCACTAGCGTCCATCGGGAGCAGTTCGCCCCTGACAGTGCGGACGCGGCGGAATCTCCCCGGCCGTCGCTGCGCGAGAACAGTCGCGTATGGCTATGTTAGCTTTCGGCCAAAGAGCCGATCTTGTTGTGTAAATGCATGTAAATAGTGTATAAAGCCTTTTCTTCATCTCACCAACGCCGACTCGGATTCATCGCTACCGCCCAGGGAGCTGACAGCCCTCGTTCACGAAACGGGTGACGAGCGCTGCGTCACCAACTCCTTGGCACAACCCTGTTGACGGTGGGCTACTGTGTGATAACCCCACCGCCACAACATTGGTGGCAGTTGCAGGATCCACTGGCACAACCCTGTTGACGGCGGGCTACTGTGTGATAAATCCGCCGGCACAACATTGGATGGCAGCTGCGGGATTGACCGGCGTCAGGCACCTCGGCGCGGTGAGTACCTGAAGTTTCCCTCAAACGCCAGACTTCTCTAACACACAGGGTAGCTTAGAGAAAGGCTGAGCGTAGCATTGTGTTAACCTTGCGTGTTTCAAGCCTACAGGAAGTGTTTTGAAAACCAGGGGATGCTGAGAAGGGAATCAGTGTGAGAAAGGCTTGCGCATCTCTTGCTAGGAGCGAGATAGCGAACGTATAGTGCACTATTCTAAAAAGGCAAACAACAAGAGGCCGGTGTAAAGATGGAGAGTTACAAGGTCAGAGAACTTCTCCAAATTTGTGATGAGTTGGGCATCGATTTGGGCTCAACAAAAAGAAAAAAGGAAATTCTTGAGATCATGCAGGCAGAAGAAGTGACGGTTGAGGAAGCCGCAGAGGCCTGGGATGATATTCAAGAGAGAAAAGGGAAGGAAGAAGCCAAAAGGCTAGAACTGCTAGAACGCCAAGAGCGCGATGAACGTAGAGAATGTCTCGAGAAAGAGGATCGTGAACGTAGGGAACGTCACGAGAAAGAGGACGCCCGCGTAAGGCAACTGATGCAGCTGGAGATTTCAGCCCATAGAATGAGCGTGGAAAAGATTAAAGCTTTTAATGTCATTCATTGTAACGGTTCAATACCGCGAGACTGTCCACCACCGTTCCTCATCGCCGAGGATATGGCAAAGTATTTGGAAGATTTCGAGCGTGTCTGCAAAAGTAAGCGCTTCGAGCGAGATACTTGGGCACAAAAATTGGTAGCTATTCTCTCCGCTGAGGCGTCGGAAGAAATCAAGCGCGTGATAGATGTTGACTTGAAAAGCTACGATTACCTGAAAGAATCTTTACTGAAAAGACATCGGCTGTCACCAATGGAACTTAGGGACAGGTATCAACGAGAGAAAAACTGTACCAAAACGCACTTTGATTTGGCGTATCAGTTGAAAGCCGATATAACCGAATGGCTAGACAGTCAGGAAGTCTCGGAGCAAATTGTACTTGCACCAGAGAATGAGACACAGCTGGGGGAAGCGGCCAAGCAACGCGATAGCAGCAGCGAGCTGATCGAGTCTCAAACAGAAGTGTCTAGGGTTACCTTGGTCGAACCATTGGCAGCTGAGACGGTTGGAGCCGACTCCATCGGCAAGAAATCTGAAGTGACACCGTCCTGCACGCATTCCCACGTAGCTGTAAGCATTCCACCAATCGAGAGTGGGAAACTGGCAGTAAATCAACCGCCTGACAACTCAGAAGCAGAAGTTGTCAAGCATGGCGGAGATGTAGTCAGGCTAATAGACGACAAATTGGCGATGTCCGAGATCAGCGTTGTCGTAGATCATCACTCGCAGAAAAACGAAGTGGCGCTCATGGAAACTGCGCAGCCCACGAGTGGTGAACAGCGAAGGCAAACCCATGACGCGGACGCTGTCGAGAATCACACCTGTGAAGTCGACAGCGAGCGACTAGATAGGAACCATGAACCTTCCTGTCCTGACGCGCTCAATTGTATTGGCGAAAACAACCTTGGTGCGAACATGGACCTCACGCGATCCGAAGCGCCGCAGCTGTCGGACGAACGTGATCGCGCTCCGGTTAGCGCTGAGCGATGCGGCACACCGGCAGATCAGTGTAACTTGAGAGGCGAGCCCGCAGAGGATATGCCTAGCTCGGGGGCTGGCGTGAGCGAGCCTTGTCCTTGTTCGGACGCGACTGGCAGTGAGTCATGCGCTGCTGGCCGCGATGCAGGCGCGGCGCCGCACTCCGACGATGTCGGCGCCGTACTAGCTCCGGTTACCGGCAGCTTGAAAGAGTTGGCACAAAAAGAAAGAAAGCAAAAACTCAAGTGCCGCCGCCGAAAAGAGCGGAAAGGCAGGTGCATGAAAGAATGCTCTCATCGAAAGGTGAGGAAACGCAAACGATCGCGAAAGGAAAAGCGGGGATCCCAGGGGCACAAATGCACCCGTGCTCTGAAAATGCGCGATTGGTGCGCAAAGCGTAAGGAACGAGACAGATCGTTCAACAAAGCGAGCAAATTGTGCACGTCTGTTCTTTCACACCCAAAGTGGAAAGAAAGGTCTCGTAGAGAAATGGACAGCCGAAGCTGTAGCGGAGGTAGGAGAGTCAAACCGCCAGAATAGCTGCTTCGCGTTTTGCCGCTTGCGGAAAAGAGCAGCACAGTGCGAAGTCGGATGCTTTGAGTCATGCACTCGAGACATAGCTACCTTCGACGAGCTTCGTCGCTAACGGTAATGCTGTAGGCAGATCGGGGCAAAATTGAATGACCTCCTTACTTCCTCGGTTGTGCTTTACGGCCCAAGTGATTTCAAGGAGACTCTTTTCCATTACTGATTATTAATCTTCTTTGCTATTAATTGTATACCATTAATGCGCAAAATTGTTGTTTGAACCTTGTGTACTGCATCCTATACACTTGTCTCTTGTTGTAGTGGGAGCAAAAAGGGGACAACAATTTAGCTAACTGAATTTGAAATTTTGCCTCTGTCTGGTGTTTGACGGGTGACCGAGGGTACTTGCTTGTGTTGGGTGTTGCCTGTTGTCGGTCGGTTTCGCAAGCCGCAGAACAGTCTACCGTTGCCAGTGGCGAGTGGCAAGGGCATCGGAGCGACCCGAGCGAAGTTGATCGGCGTGCCCCGGCAACAAGGCTGTCGGCAGAGATCCTGACCTGGCGAGTGGAACCCGAGGCACGTGAGGCTACCTGGCGCCCGGACACTGTACGTGAGCTTGGAGGAACCTGGCGAACGAGCGCGCCCGGCATCCGAGCCACATGCGAGCAGCTCGTCTTCCCGGCGCATTGTCTGATGGCGGGGGTGCTGTTGTGCCTGGCCAAAGCCGCCTAGAAATTCAGCCGGACGCCAAACTTCTTCGGCGAACGCCTCCTTCACAAACTCTGGATACTTCTCTGCAAAGCACCAGTGCACTGGAGGCGAGCCGTACCAAAGGGACAGAAGCGACGTGTTTCAACATGCGCTGAACGTCCAGACAGCACGGCGCGCCGTGGCCCTGACGGTGAACCCCTTCTCGCCCCGCGGCATATTTGAAGCGAGAGCGCAGCGAGCTCTCCCATTGGCCCTGCGAAAGTGCTGCCGTCGGATTGGACCATTTTGAGCGTCAACGGTTCTCGGCGACGGAGTCTCAAGTGCTTCCGTTCGAGACTCCGAGTGCGAGTTCGTCACTAGCGTCCATCGGGAGCAGTTCGCCCCTGACAGTGCGGACGCGGCGGAATCTCCCCGGCCGTCGCTGCGCGAGAACAGTCGCGTATGGCTATGTTAGCTTTCGGCCAAAGAGCCGATCTTGTTGTGTAAATGCATGTAAATAGTGTATAAAGCCTTTTCTTCATCTCACCAACGCCGACTCGGATTCATCGCTACCGCCCAGGGAGCTGACAGCCCTCGTTCACGAAACGGGTGACGAGCGCTGCGTCACCAACTCCTTGGCACAACCCTGTTGACGGTGGGCTACTGTGTGATAACCCCACCGCCACAACATTGGTGGCAGTTGCAGGATCCACTGGCACAACCCTGTTGACGGCGGGCTACTGTGTGATAAATCCGCCGGCACAACAGCCTCCACTAACGCTAAATCAGCGCCGCTACACAGCTCAAAAGCAGACCCCCCGGGCTTCTACACTTTTGACAAAGGCTGTACCTCTACGCGATGTCTTTGAGCTGGAGTGTTAGGTTTGGCCTGTGAACATTCACGACCAGTTACTGTGGCTCTTGCCCCTTATGCAGCTGCCCTTCACACACCGCATTCCATGTCATCTGTGTAATAATAAAAAGCGATTTGCGCCTGCAAAGTGAAAATTGTGCTCAAGTACCTCTTGTAGCACGTTGTAATAAATAAATGGGGCGACTATAGGAGGTGATTTTTCGTCGAGACCTGCGTCACTCCAGTAGGGTGCAGATACGGCAATAGACGAGGCCCTGACGGCATTCAGACCGCGTTCCTGTGCAACTTCTTGCGCGACATGGGGTTTGCGAGCGTGGACAGCATTGTAAGCCAGGAACATGGGTCTTCGGTTGGCTCAAGATTATCCCAAATCTTTTATTAGTGGATTCACACGAATGTCCGAACGTTTAGACCTCAGAAGCCCGTATAATAAGTGCTCTTCATGGTGCCGACGACTTTCAAATTCTCCGCAGCTGTTTTTCTAGTGACCGCGTCGAGTAACACATGGATGATGGAGGATGCACTTTCAGTAGAAGAGGCCCGCTTGCTTACGCTTGGCTTCGCAGGGGAATGGTTTAGTATTTCGCTATGATTCGTCCCTAAGACCAGACACGATTAGCGCTTCATCGTAGCTAACATTTGTGATAACACTGTCTTGAATTATTCGAGCATTATCTGTCATCGCGTTTAACATTCATAACCAAGTAATTGGGCACATATTGCAACATTGATTCAAAATTGTTCCTGGTGTTCGGTAACATTATTTGCCCCGTTTTTCAACAACTTAATCTACTATTTCAAGCCTTATTAACAATAAATAAATGGCATCGGCTCTTCTGCGCACGTTCTTAGGAATGCCTTCCTCTAAGTGGCTAACCCATCGGTAATTTTGTGGAAAAACACCTGTCGGCACCCTTTATGCCCTAATCAGCGCTTAAAAACGTTGCCTTGTTCGCCAATCTCCCCTGCATGATTTATGTAAATGCAAAAAAAAACAACAACAACAACAAAACATTGCCTTATTCCTACTTAATGTATGTTGCAAATCTGTACCTCGATTGTGCGAATGATAGCAAATATTTATTTATTTATTTCAAGATCCGGCAGACAAGTATTCCTGTCCTAGCAGGAGTGGCATACATATATACAGCGCACAAGAAACGCAATAAATTACACAAAGCACCCGCAAAACTAAGAAACAGAGGCAATGTAATGACATGAGAGGTGTTGACCAACAGCCGGAGAAAAAAGGAAAACATGAAAAACATTTGCGTGACATCAAAGTACAATACATGGCCTAAAAACCTCCGACCCTACTGCCAACCAAACAGATGTTGCTGTAGAGCCGGGTCAAAGTCTGGAGACCGAATTAAGCTTTCTGGAAGAGTGTTCCATTCAGAGATTGTCCTTGGATACAAACTATGCATAAATGATTTAGATTTTGCATAAATTGGCTGCAGTGAGTGACTGTGCTGATGACGTGTCCGCCTAGTGTTGGGAACGTTCACACACGGTGGAGGACTGACGTTCAGATGGTTGTTTAAACTTTTATACATAAAGAGGAAACGAGTCATTTTCCTGCGAGTTTCTAAGAGCGGAATGTTGTTGGCGGTCATGAGATTAGTAGGAGAGTCAGTTCTTTGATATTTATTAGAGATGAACTTCGCCGCTTTTCTCTGTATTTGTTCAATTCGATAAATGTCTTTTTTAGTACGAGGGTCCCACATGATCGAAGCATACTCAAGTTTAGACCTGATATATGTGGTGCAAGCCAGTAGTTTAAGATTGGATGGCGCATCTTTGAGTTGGCGTCTGATAAAACAAAGTTTCTTAAAAGCTGATGGACAAATATTTGAAATGGGAGCACTGCAGGAGACATTATTTGTAATAGTAACGCCAAGATATTTATAACTAGAAACTTCGGAAATGAGACAGTTGTGTAAGCGATACTGAAATGAACTGACATTCTTTTTACGAGTTACTCTAAGAAGCACCGTTTTTGGCGTGTTAAGTTTCATACACCAGTCTTTACACCACTGCTCTATGGAAAAAATAGGTTGCTGTAATAGCGCGTGGTGGTTATCTGAGGTAATGATTTTATAAATAATACAGTCATCTGCAAACAGTCGAATGGAGTCAGAATCAAAAATTACTTGGGTTAAGTCATCAATATATAATAATAAAAGCAGAGGGCCTAACACATTGCCCTGATGTACTCCGGAGCTTACAGCGAGGACATCAGAAAAATTTGCCTGAATTTCTACGAATTGATCTCTGTTATTAAGGCATGAACTCATCCAGTATATAAGGTAACTGGGGAGACCAATGTATTCTAACTTACAGAGTAATTTTCCCTGCTCAACTTTATCAAACGCTTTCCAAAAATCTAACAATAGCACGTCAACTTGACCGGAGTTATCAAGTGTCGTAGCAAATTTGTGTACAGTGGTTACCAATTGCGTGACAGTGCACATTTCTTTCCTGAACCCGTGCTGATGTGGCGATAAAAGGTGGTTTTCTGGTAGGTAAACCCAAATATAACCAGCCAGAATATGCTCTAGTAGCTTGCAACATGTGGACGTTATAGATACTGGTCTGTAATTAGACACTGTGAATTTATCTCCCTTTTTGTGCAATGGTACAACACGTGCCCGATTCCAATCAGAGGGTACTTTACCAGTACCGATAGAAACTTGAAAAATCTTTGCCAGAAAAGGTGCTATCTGCGGAGCCTAGCGTTTTAAGAATGAGTTATGAAGAGCATCTGGGTCTGAGCTTTTCTGTTCATCCTGGTTGCGTAACAATGTTAGGACTCCTTCAGCCGAAATGACAGGTACGTCCTCAAAATGTATCTGCGAGTTTAAGGGATTTTGCTCCACTGCGAGTTGAAAAAAAAACAGTTTGAAAGTACTCATTGAAAACGTTTGCAATTTCTCTGCTTACCTTTACTAATCCACCATTTACCCTAGTTCCTTAGCATCGTCCTTGCCTTGAGCGAGATAACGCCAAAATTTAGATGAATCGCTCTTTGAAAACTGAGGAAGTGTTGTATTGAAGTACCGCTTTCTTGCAATCTTAATCTTCTCAGTTAAACTGCTCTTTAAATCATGGAACTTTTGTGATTGCCTTTCACCCCTTTTTCTTATACGTTTCAGATTACGGCTGGGGTGTTTCATGTCCCTGTCAATCCATAGAATTTTTCGATTTTTTTTACATGTCTTGTGGGCACGAAATGTTCAATACAATATCGAATAGCACTAGTGAATCTATTCCATAAGCCGTGCACATCTTCCTCAATATTATTATCTATATTATCTGCCAAGTAATCAATAATGGCCGTGTCATTTGCGCGGAAAAAGTCTTTCTTTATGGTCTTATAATTTTGGGTGGGCCTCATGATTTGTTTTGTTGTCCAAGAAAAATACACTAAACAGTGATCGGAAATACCAGGTTCGATGCTGATAACACTATTACACAGCATTTGGCTAGCAAAGAGAAGATCTAACACAGCATCTTCGCGGGTACATTCAGTCACGATTTGGTCGATACATAATCCATACATAATGTCCAGTAAAGCGTCAGCATTCTTGCAGTTCTCATACACAGGGCGCTTCCAGTCAATGTGCGGTAGATTAAAATCACCGGTTAGAATTACATTTTTGTTACGTAGATTTAAAAGATGTTCATTCAGTTGTTCAAGAAATAATTCGGGCGCATCGGGTGCACGATAAACAGTGCATAACAAGAAAGAAAATCCATGCAATGAAACTTTTAACAATAAGCTTTCATGTTCAGGTATTTGGTCCAGAACGGTCACACAGGTGTCAGATTTAACGGTAACTGCAACTCCCCCACCACGTGAACCACGATCTCGCCTGAACAAGATGTAACCGGGCGGGATTATTTCGTCATCACAAGTCCCGTCATGTAGTCAAGTTTCTTTCATAGCTAAAATATCAGGATCGTAAGAAGGAAGCAATGCTTCTAGTTTATCAACTTTGTTCACTATACTTTTAGCGTTCAGTGACAGCATGCGCAGCTCATGCGTCGGATGCTGTAATTGCTTATCACACAGTTCTCTGCCTACACTTCGACTGGTCTTTGGTTATTCCCAACGTCATCCCATATGAAGAACCTGTTGTCAATTTTAAGCCTGTTGTTTACCAATGCTACCTTTTTACCATTTGCTTTTTCCTTCTTAGCGCTTTCCTAAAGAAGTTTTCGTTTCCTTAAAGTATCGGCCGAAAAATCACCTTTAATGTATATATATTCGTGCCCTTCAGCCTAAAAGTATTACGCAAAACCGCTTGCTTTTCTAAAAAGTCCTGGAAGTACAGTATAACTGGCTGATGTGTAGACTGTTTACCGAGGCGATGAATACGTGCTACAGAGGAACAACTCACGCCAAGTTTATCGCGAAAGACATCATTTAGCACCTTTTCCCGGAGACTATAATACAACTTCAGTTTCGTCCGGTGTTTTCTTTATTCCAAAAACTACAAGATTCGCTCTTCGGCTTCTGTCCTCAAGATCTATTAATATTGATTGCTGCCATTTTATTTGTTCCTGAATTTTTGTGACACAGCCACACAGATTATCAATAGCATTTGTTTTAGCAGATATTGTTTTGACACTGTCTTCAAGGTGGGTGACGCATAAACTAAAGTTGTTCAATTTTCTTTCGGTTTCGTCCAGCATCTTTTCTGGCATCCAGTATGCTTATCGCTAGGCCGCAGTTAGTTATTCTAAGCAAAAATAAATAAACTATCATTTATTAGTGTGCCTACGAGTGTGTCACTTGTCTTTTTCTCTGTCTGAATTATACTTTTCCCGCCTTTTTCGCACAATATTAAGCCAAATCGCCCAGCAGTACGTTCAAACCTTTCATGCTAATCAAGCGTCTCGAACCCATTTACATACATTTGGTGTTATCGGTATCGCATTGCAATTGCTTCAGTATTTTGCACTAACGTATACGGCAGAAATTACTGAACGAAGCTCCAAGCTTATTACGCTTTGGTAGCGAAGTTTAAAACAACTGACGTTCAAGGATCTACAACACGAAGGACGAACTTCCTCTGAGTAAATACAATGGTCTCGCAGGCATTGAACGTGCTAATAAAACTCGTTTTTTCATTAGGATGGAAGGAAGATGAGGTGGAAACTTCATGCTCCCGCTGAAACACGTATCGGGCGCACGTCAAATGCCGAGGCGAGAATGCATTTTCTCATGCAGAAAGATGATTACCGGTAGAGCCGCGATCAATAATCGAGGCGCGCCCGGCCGAGGAAAAGGGCCAATACCGCAGATTCAGTAACAAGTAAGAAGCAGAGAAGTGTCCTGAGACTGCATACTATCGACTCCCTTCGGTAGGCCCGTCACATGGAGGATAAAAAAAAAAAAAAAAGATAACAGTGCAAATGAGAACCAGCCGTCAGATTCTTTGAGCCTTCAGATCTAGTCACATTTCATTACTCCCTGCCAGATGTGCCTGAGGGCCTTCGCACAAGAAAGCCGTCAGCAGACGCACACATCGCGCACGAAAAGCTCATATCCGGCACCAGTTCTGATGCATTGCCATTGACGTCAAGTCTGCGTTTAAATTGTCATTTCGCTTGGGCTCGATTTAAATAGCTACGGCTACTTTTCATAAAAAGCTGGCAGAAGACACCAAGACACATTCTTATAAATGTCTGCATCACGCAGCCGAAAAAGAATAGTGCTTTAAGGGAGAAAAAGAACGGGCTCTGGGGAAGCCGGAACTTAAAATACTACGTGCCTATACTGACTCGAAACCTACCGAAGTGTTACTCGGGTATCTATTAGATGATGTTAGATCGGCGTTGCTGGCTGAATAATTAGAGAATTGCTGGTTATTTTTATGCGATTATTTCGTTTTTTTTTTTTCTTTTTCTGAAGCGTCCACAGAAGCTCGTCTTGCTCGAATGCGCAGGGGTAATCACTTTCGATATGACACCGGCAGGTTATGCTTTTCTTCAGGACAGTGACAAGCTAACAATCGGCAGCCACGCAATCGACTGGTATAAGCTTGGACGGGGGCAGGGCTACATATTACCTATTCCGCATCTCTTTTTTCGCTTTCGGTTTTTGTGAAGATGGAACGCTTTCTCTGCGTCATGTTGTCATGATCGATCAAATATATAATACGAGCCAATCAGGTCGTATTGTTCCGATTGGTAAAAATGTGCAGCGCTTCTGAACAGGTCAATAGGCGTATTGCACATGCCGTAGATTTCGTAAGAAAAGTGCTTGAGAAGTAAATTTAAGCATCGGTTCCTTCTTCATATCGTTCAAGGTACAGATGAACATTTGGGGTTCAATTTATACTAGAGTGAATTTTGTTCCAATGTTCTAGACTACACAGACTTCAAAATAGTAAGTTGTATTTACAGCTTTTAAATCCTGTCAAAAGCGGAAACAGGGAAACCCATTTGACGAGTCTATCGGCCATCACCACTGCCCTTGACGAGTTATCACATCCTATATATAGCCGCCATCTTGCAACAGCCATTCTAGCCATAAATACTTACCACGGCTATAGATTGACGGCCAAATTTTTTTTCTTTAGGATCACCTCAGAGTGACAACTCATCGGTGAAGTTAGGCAAGGTAATGCTTCAATGTCGGAATTTTGTCTACAAATATCACCCGTAAACATCCACCGGCATTATGTGCGTGGCAGCAGCTTAGAAAGCGAAGGTGCTCTCACGCTCGCTTCGTGATGTTATTGCTCCTAGGCTGGGATTTTAAATAAAGATTTGTTTCACTATCCTTTCGATGGGCTTTTGAGAAGGGCCTAGCATTTGCGTCCATGAAATTGTGATGCTTCGTGATTTCTGAAATTCTTATCTTCACTGATTCAGTGTCATGTACGCTTAGAAAGCAAGGTCTCTATTGCCATAGTAGTTCTCATTAGCACCACTACGAACTTGGCATATACACTCGCTGTCAACAGTTTAACTCTCTTTTAAAAAGTTTAAAATAATATTTTTGTTTGTAATGCCTTCATAAGCGTCTGCCGCTGGGATTTAAAACGGTATTTTAAATTTTGTTTTGCCCGTGCAGTTGCTGAAGCAAATAGCAAGTGCTCAGAAAGTGTAAGTTTCTTGTTATCTCCACCTTGTTACGCGACATTTGCACATGAACAGTTGATACGATTGGCACCGGAGCTCTATAGAACTCTAGAGGGTATTATGCTTATCACTCCAGCAGAAGACGTACAATAATAACCAATAAAACGGCTTTGTCTCTTTAACTGTTTAAAGAAAAAGGAATGTACAGCTGAACTCGCTGCAACATTCATGATGTTTCATTTAGTAGTTTTGCAGTCGAAAAATGCGACAGAATAACGACCAAAATGCTAAAAGTGATGCTTTGATGTCCTGTTGTAACGACGGATTGTTCTTAAGTAGCGCAGTGGTTCTGAATAGGTCAGCTATTACGACAATGAAGAGTGCTATTTGACAGAAAATTCGGTTGTTACTACAAAGCCTACTACGAGTTCATGTCCCAAAATAATGGAATAAACCTTTTCGGACAAATCATACTTTTTCGTTGTGGTTTTTAATAGGTTTCCTAAACCTCAGCACCGAGTACAAGCAGAAGCGGTTTTCAACACCTGCAGCTTGAGTGGCCAACAGCTTGGCTGACTGAAATTTAAATACTATGCCTGTATAATGTATGTTGTCGTTGCGCCGTTGACCAAAACTGCTACAGGTGGCGACTTCAAACAAACCCAAGCTCGAAAAATGTGACCGAGTATTCGTAGTTTCCTCGCTTTCTACTATATTTCCTTAGATTTTCCTCTCCAAGCACTTGTTCTTGAATAACACACTCGCACTTTTCTTGAGACAACTTGCCCCAATTATCAAACGGAACCTCGTTTGCATGGGCCGCGTTCGCGCACAAAGTTACAAGCCATGCGTATTTGTAGTGCTCCTAATGACGTAAATTCTACACATGCAAAAAAAAAACAACAACGAAAAACTGAGATCAGCAGTGTTTATCACTGTTGTTGCTAACTATAGAGACAGCCGCGCCAAAACAAGTTTCGTGCGTGTTGGCACTTTCCACAGAAGTGGATATACATTAGGAGAACAACGGCTGCATATATAAATACCTACAGTTTTGGTCAAAGTCCTGAAGCCAAAGCACTTTGGTCTCAGCCGCAAAGTGAAGCCGTCACAGCACCATTAAAGACTGAAGGGCCTTGAAATGTTATGAGATAGTTTTTTTACTGTGACAATAAATTGTTTCCCAGAATTTAAAATGGCCTTTGTACTTTAGTGCTGGCATGATCGATCCATTTAGCGGCTGAGACGAAAGTGCTTTGGCTTCGGGACCTTTGACTAAGACTGTATATGTGCATGCGAAACACCGTAACATCTACGGTGCTGGTAGTGATCATAATGAGCCATACATATTAAAGTAAAGCATGTAATATTTTATATCGGCAAGCGTGTTCGTGATGCCGGGCTGATTAATTTTGAAAGAGGGCTTAATTATGTCTGAAAAATAATGCCCAACGCTCACACTAACCACTCATGCGAGAGTATGCTAATCGGGTCCCAAAACCAGCTTTTCCGGTAGCGTGACGCTGTAGGCGGCCTCATTCCTTCTATTGCTCAACTTCCGCGGGAACAAATAATGAGCTTATTACGATCACCCCCTAACGTGCCTGCCTTTACAGTGTTAACAGTAACCTAGACCTATAGAGTCACGCCTCAGTTTGGTTATTCATTTCCTGAAAACTGTAACCCAGCTATTGAAGGGAAAAGTGGTCGGTAAATTTTCGCAAACTGGGATACAAACGTGCAGAATCTCTCCAAAGGCTCAGTAACTAAATCCAGCTGCACGTGGATTACCGTTGTTAAATTGGCAATGCTTTCAAGAGGGTTCCTCCACTGCCCAGGGAAACTGAAAATATTTATAGGTGATTGTGAGCTGTTAGTGAAGCCCCTGTATTATAGCGGTTGCTATACAAATGTGATTTGGCCCGTTTCCCGACGTTTGGCGTTCGCAAAGGTGCCTAGCTTCTGAGTTATCTTTGCGCAGGTGCGGACGTTCGGATAGACGGACAGAAAAATGACCAAACGCGAAAAACTTCAGTGCAACTCTGTGCTACATGTCATGCGTTTAATAGGTCCCAACCTGCTTCATATTGTAGCTGTTTATTCTAATCACTGAATCGAAAGTGAACCCAAGCTCGTGATTGGGATCTCACAAACGACATGTGGTTTTTTTGTTTACTTTGTAATCAATCATCCCGATGATTACACTGTTATTTTACATTGATCAACACCAAGGCAAAAAAGTTTTCTTTGGTGTCAGTTGCTATTGGTTTCTTTAATATATAAATTTCCTATATGTATTAAATATATGACAGGCACAGTACCTTAACAGGGGTCTGCAGGAAATGGAACGCCATGATCGCACACATTCGACCCATTACAGCGCTTTCAACACATAGATGATCAGAAAAAGATAACAGAAAGCGTTTTGCCGCAATAAAGCTAACGTCCATGCTTGGTCCTCATTCTTTACCGTTCGTGTAACTGGCTAGAAATTTCTTGATCTAAAATTATCAGTGCATTCCTTCGATGTCTCTTTTTTTTTTATCCTGCGGATGTGTTTACCCTGACGCAAACATTGTTACACACACATGTTTATGTTACGCAGACATGTTACACACACAGCTCATTTATGTGAATAAGTCTTACTCCTTAGCATAAGATTAAAGGCAAAGTGCAGAGCGGTCCCGTGACGCAACTATATTTTGGTGCAGAATCAAAAAAAGAAGTGAGTACCATGGTATACGTGAAATGTGCAAAAGTTTCGGTGCTTTGGCTCCAGGCTGTGTTTTCTCACTTGGAATTCGGCCACATTATGTCGCAGTTGCACCTTACAAGCATAGTATTTGCATTGCGCTGATATTTTATTTCTTTTGCGCCCCAGGAGGAAAAAAAAGAGGGGGGGGGGGGGAGTTAATTTTATTTGGTCACGTTATCCACCATTCCCACGAAAGTTTCTAGATGGTTAGAGTACAGTAGCGTCTGTTTTTTAAGGGAAGAACTTACCGGCGTTCTTGGTGACTCCTCAGTCACCTCTGCGGGCGGAGGTTGTAAGTTACGTCTCATATGGGATTACAATCGCATGCAACAGAATCAGATGAGACCGAAACTCGTATTCTTTAAATGAATGTCGCAGTAATTTTTCTAACCCCCTCAGTGATGACCTTATTTTTAAAATACAGCTTTTCGCCACCAAGAATCAGACCGGACATTCGCGAAAAGTACCCTCGGTCAGCAAGGTATCGCAAATGAAGAAAATCTGTACCGAGTTTTCCAGTTTAACGCTAGGAACAGACTAGGAACAGGAAGGATTTAAATAGCGGGGTTAAAGAGTTATTGACACGCTCGATGACAGGAGTATACATCATGTTGTTACTTGTACTTCCAAAGCCAAGCTCCCTCTTTGAGGTCGTAAATATCATTCATGATAAATGACTTCGAAAAACACGAAAATACGCAGGAGATTAAAAAACGACACTAGTGCTCACTAGTAACTGAATGTTTTTCTTGTGTGTGTTTTTTTAGGGGGGGGGGGGGGGCGACGGCATTAAGAGCCCAAAAGATGGAAGATACAAAGAAAGCAAAACTAGATGCCGTACTTTTCATTCCTCATCATCAATGTTTCTCATAAGCACTGGAAGATTGCTTAAAAGGACAGAGTTCTCTTTGCCTTCCTTAACGTCAGGTGTATGATCCCTAAACCATCGCGAGCAAGATTTGCACCTCGGGAAAGGCTGATGCGCTTGAAATCGCAGCAGCGTCCTACTACGGGCGACTCATAGACGTGTTCTTTGCTAACAGGCCCGAGTGCTATATGGTACCTTGCAGATTTCTACCTGTAACGAATGAGATGAGGAAGTACTGCTTCTCAGCCATGCGGCGCTCTGCGTGCAGTCTATTTGGGCATGGTTCCTGCACCCGAGCACGAGGAGGCACCAGGTGGAGCTAGTGCTGGCCATAATCCTATCGGTTACCATGATGCCGGTGTTGTACATGGCTTGGGCGTACGCTTTCTTCACCGTGGCTCCACAGGTCAACTGGATGATCTCCATGGTGCTCACTCCATACCTCATCTTCCAAACCTCCACTTGGCTCGGATACGCCGCGTACAGCTTCTGGTAGGCGCTGAGCGCTTAATTTTCTCGCCACCCGTGACTTATACGTTAATGCACCTCGCTAAATTACCGCGCGTTTTATAGTAGGAAGTGTGCCCATGCAGGACTATAGTGGATTAAAAAGGCGAGCGAAAAGAAGCGCTGCAGGCTTAAACGAATGACGAGATATAACACGAGGTTGACCGATCCGCAAAGAATTATCGGCATCTCAACCGAAGAGATGGCTGGACCTACATATGTATTAGTAGAGCAACTAACTCTCCTCCTTGGATATTATCCAGGCCTGAAGAAAGGATACCGGCACTGCGTACAAACACATCTTTAAGGAAGTATGCAGGCCCCGAAACGAGATCGTTGTGTAAACATAGACGATTATTTACTTTGTGAAATAAGGACGGAGGAAGCACTTCGAGATAAGAAAGGTAAATATACGATATTCTTCACTGAAGTTTGATTGAAGGAGTTCCACTAGCTAAAAAAATATTTATTCTGAAACAGATCAAAGTAATTATTTACTCTTATTGTGACCTCATTAATGTAGTGTATATTAATGCGCCGCTTGCGAAATAATGTGTGAAGAAATTTCCATTTACGTAGAAGACAGATCAGCTTCATACGTAGGTTCTTCCTCTCTGTAACTCAGTGTATCAAACGTTATCTGAACGACACGACCGATAAGTGTTTCAAGAGCTCTCACTATTACTGGAAGCCTACTTTGATCGTCAACTATTATTGTCCGAGACTTTGCAGCACTAGTGTACAATCATTCCGTTTGTTCTCAACTCCGAGCTATGGCCGCTTCCATGATCCCATTTTTCGGTGTTCTGGCATCTGAAAGACATCAAGTAATAGTTTTCCTAACGCATTGCTCATTGAAGTAGAAGTGAAGCGTTGCGAATGGAGCGATTGTGTTTAGGGCAGAGTACATGGTCCATAGGGTCACGAAGAGTCGGACACGACTGAACGACTGAACTGAACTGAACTGATCTGGCATACATCTAGAGGCACTGACGACCTATGGGAGCTGACATTGCTGCCCTCGCCGGTTTTAAAAGAAAAATGCAATGATCTGAATACTGTTTATCGAGCGTGCCACATCGCGGTTCACTTGTAAGGGCGATCACGGGGCCATTTTCTTCATTGACGGAGCTAGTTTCTAGCGTTCAGCAGGTGGAAGTAGTTTGTGTTTGAATGCAATTCTATCAAAGACGCGTGAGTTTTTGCTGAACAAATGTCAGTATTGTCAAAGAGAGTTAAAAATAAAATGGCCTGCTAAAAAAAAAGTGGAATTTGATTTACTGGTATTCGCTTTGTTAGGTGGAACGTGTCTTTCATGATTCGAAGAAAAAATTTCACTCACTTCAGAGACCACTTTTTTTTCTTTAACTAGCACGCCTACCACGTCTCTCAAAGTGCCAATTATAATTTGGAATGCCTCTAAGCGCTGTAAACAACCAGCTCCGCCTTGCTTGAGAAGAGTGAAGGACATAAATGCTACCACTGTCATGCTGGGCAACACTGAAAAGAGCTTCGTAGCTTGTTTATCAACTTTCTGTTCTTCTTCTGATGGTAAGGAGTTTCAGTGCGAAAGCAAGTGCTAACTTTACAGCTAGAGAGAAAGTGCTGTTTAAAGCTAATTAAATCAAACAAAGGACATTACAGATTACAAAAACCAGTTTTTAGCAAAACGTGAACACACACTTTCGCTGAGAAGAGGTGGCACGTTGGGATTCAATCTCAAAAACGGTGCGCGTTTTTGAGGCATAACTCTTCTCTGAACGGAATATATGTCATAGAAAAAAAATTACTGCCAGTGTCAGCATTACGCCACGATTCCTTTCCGGTACTTAATTAAATCTCGTCTTTTGCATCAGGCTTACGCACATCCTCATTTTTTACCGGGACTGACCAGTGTTACGTTTCTCCACCGACAAGTGTGACAGCTGACGCGGCCACCGCATAGCAACAGGCAGAACCGTGAGCGGATCGGCCATTTCGACGCCGTTCATCGGCCGCCCAACGCTTCCTCCTGCGGGCAAGTATCGACGTGATCCTGCCAAGCGCCAAATGTGTGTGCGTGCATGTGTGTGGAAACGCCGGCCAAGCCTGGAGCTCGAGGGAGAGTGCGTCGCCCTCTCCTGTCTGCAGGAGGGGGAGGAGATGTGGTAGCGCCACCTGCGGTTGAGTCATCGCCGTGTCTGAACATGCAGTGCTCTCTCCCTTTCCCTGTGAACTGGCAGGCCTATAAAAAGCAGCGGGCATACTCCGCTGAGACAGAGACTACTTTGACGCGCCGTGGAGACGACGCTAGACACCAGCTGTGTGAACGTGTCTGTATTCTCTACGGGTCAGCTTCTCTGCCCGTTCCTTCACGATGTTGTAGTAAAGGTTGTTTCGTTAGAAGACGCCTCGTCTTTGCTGGAACCGTTGTTGACGTCCGCCGATCCACGGAGCCGCCAGGCCAACGCTACCGGGGGGCCGCGAGCCGCACGTAATAACTGGTGGCAGCGGTGCGATGCCACAGGCGCGCGACCCAAACCTAATAACTGGTGGCCGCGGTGGGATGAGCACGCGAGCCCCAAAACCTAATAACTGGTCGCAGCGGTGCGATACTCAGGCGCACACGAACCCAAACTTAATAACTGGTAGGCGGCGGTGGGACGACGACGACCAAGCTGTAACCGTGGTCGGAGGGACAAGCCAGGCGATACCGTCGTCCAAGAACTGGTGAATAGCAGAGGGACGAGGACGACGAAGCCGTGACCGTGGTCGGTGAAATGAGCAAGGCTTGACCGAGGTGCAACATCTGGTGGGAAGAGCGGAGATGTCCCAGGCGTGACCCGTGCAACAAGCAGCTCAGCGGAAAGCCGGAAGCAGTGCTACGAGCCCTGTGTGATGACTGGTTGCCTGCAGCGGAACGACTGCGTTGGATTCTTGGCTGCGAGGATTGATAAGTGCGGGACTTTCTTTTACTGAGTTTTGCCAGGCTTTTGATAAGTAGAGAACAGAGCTGGTAATTGTGTTGTCGTTGTTGCTGGGTTAATTGCAGCAAGGCAACAGGGGGCAGTAGAGAATGCAGCACTCGAAACAGCCATGGGTTTGGATTTGAAGTCGTTGCGCAAACCGAAATTGCTGGAGCTTGCGGAGGAGTTGGGCCTGGATTTGTCAGACAAACTCAGAAAACCAGAAGTGTTAAAGGCTATTCTTGCATTGGAAGCTGGAGATGACGAGCTTTCGGAATGCCTTGAGACCATTGACGAACGTAAAGAGGAACGTGAACGTAAGGAAAGGCAAGAGAAAGAGGAGCAAGACCGTCAATTCGCTATGGAAATGAAACGTCTCGAAATAAACGCGGGACGCGCTGGTAGTGCAAGTTGGGCTCACGGTGCAGGAGAACGGGAATCGTTCAAAATGAGTGACCTAATGCGGCCGTTTAAGCTTGGAGAGGTCATTGGTTTGTTCCTGGTTAACTTCGAGCGAACGTGCGAGAAGCAAGGGTTTTCTCGGGAAACGGGGCCACAGCGCTAGCTCACTTTGTTACCCGGTGAGGCGGCAGACGTAATCGCTCGCTTGACAGAAGAAGAAGCAGAGGATTACGACAAAGTGAAATCGAGTCTGCTAAAAAAGTACAGGCTGTCAGCAGAAGCATTCCGTCGGAAGTTTCGGGAGTATGAGAAAAGCAAAAGTGAGTCGAAAACAGAGTTTGCCTACAAGCTCATGTCAAACCTGCATGAGTGGCTCAAAGAAGAAAAAGCGTATGGTAACCACGATAAGGTTCTGCAGTGTTTCGGGCTGGAACAGTTTTACAGTCGGTTACCCGAGAACGGGCGGTATTGGGTCATGGACAGACCAGATAGAGAGACAGGCGGTGGATAGAGCCGCCGAGCTAGCTGAAGAGTTTGTGACGCGTCGGGCTCGTGGAGCTAAGGACGGTCAACAGGGGGAATTCGGCTCTAAGTTTGAGAGGCCGAAGTTCAAGCCCTTTAAAGCCAAGGAGAATAAACGTGGTGCGGATGCAAGTGAAAGCAGTCTGGCCGACGATAAAGCGACGGTGGTATCCGAAGCCGAACGGAAAAAGAGGTTCGAGGCAAGGCAATCGCGCGTCTGTTATACGTGCCAGAAGCCTGGTCATTTTTCGGCGCAGTGTCCAGAGACAAAACCAAAGATCGTGTTTTTGTCATTATGCCGAAGTGACGAGAACATGAAGCTTCTCGAACCGTACACTCGAGACCTCCTCGTGAACGGGAAACAGTGTCGAGTGCTTCGCGATTCTACGGCTACCATGGATGTGGTTCACCCCTCTTACGTAGAACCAGAGATGTTCACGGGTGAGTGCGCGTGGATCAAACATGCCGTGGAAGCTCGCAGCGTGCGTTTGCCAATAGCCAAAGTGCTTATTGAGGGACCTTTCGGGGCACTTGAGACAGAAGCGGCGGTGTCATCTGTGCTTCCTCCTCAGTACCGGAACCTATTTTCAAACAAGTCCGATCACCTCTTGCGCGAAAATGGGCTTGTGTTTGGAGAGGGTAGCGTACGGGCCTTGACCAGATCTAGAGCTCGGGAGCTTGCTGCAATGGCGGTAGTACCGGAGAGTTGGTCAAGCAATGAGAAAAGGTCGAAGTGACAGCACGCTGAGATTAAGACCACGTACGCCGTAGACACAAGTGAGCCTGAAAAGTCAAAGGTACCACAGAGTGAACTACAACTTGGGGAAGCGGCCGAGCAACGTGACCGCAGTAGCGAGCCGACCGAGCCTCGAACAGAAGAGCATCCTGTTAGCTTGGTCGAGCCACTAGCTGAGATGGTTAGCACAGGCTTAATCGGCGAGAAGTCCGAAGTGTCGCTGTTAAGCGAGGTGAACTGCATGCCGACCCAAGTAGCTGTAGGAGATACAGTTCCATCAAATGAGTGTGGGGAACTGGTAGTAACAGAACCGTCTCTCGAGTCGAAAGCAGAAGCTTGTGTGGAGCGCGACGGAGATGGAAATGAGCTAGGTGTGGAGAAACTTTCAGTTTCCGAAATCAGCTGTGTCGTAGAGCAGAGCACGCAGAAAAACGAAGTGCCGATCAATGAAACTGCGCAGCCCGCGAGTTGTGATCAGCCAGGGCAGACCGACGAGGAGTGTGCGTCCGCTGTAGAGAGCGAGACTTGCGAAGGCGACAGTGAGCGACCAGAGCACAGTCAGAATCGTTCGTGCTCTGATACCACGCTAGGTTGTATTCGCGAAAGCAACCCCAGTGCGAACGCGGACGTAGCACATATGACCCTCACGCAATCCGAAGCGCCCCAGCTGTCGAAAGAGCTTGATCGTGCGCCGGTTAGCTCTGAGCGAGGCGACGCACTGAGTGGCGAGCCGCCAGAGCAAATGCCTAAAAGTGGGACTGACGCGACTGACGTCAGCCGTAGTTGTGGTTCGGAATTGACTGAAAGTGAGTCCTGCGCTGCTGGCCGCAATGCAGACGCGGCGCCGCACTTTGACCACTTTGACGACACCGGTGTCCTACTAGCTCCGGCTACCGCTAGCTTGCCAGAGCTCGCGCCGAAAGAAAGTAGGACTAGAGTATTCAAGTGCTGCCACCGAAAAACGCGGAAGGGCAGGCACGAGAAAGAATGCTATCATCGTAAGGAGAGCAAACTCAAACGATTGCAAAAAGAAAGCAGAAAGCCTGTGTTCCCTTGCTGCCGTAGAAAAAGGCGGAAAAGCAGGCGCGAGAAAGAATGGAGCAAGTGGAAGCTATCGCGAAAGAGAAAGCGACTATCCCAAAGGCACAAATGCGCCCGTGCCCAGAAAATGCGTGACTGGTGCGCAACCCGTAAGGAGAGGGATAGGGTGTTCAGAAAAGTGAGTGATCAATGCTCCTGTGTTTCTTTGTACAGAAGCAGGAAGGCATGGTTGCTCCGTGAAACGGACAGCCGAAGCTTTAGTTTGAAAAGGGTGATCTCAACGGTAATGCCGATGGCTTAAGTCGGAGCCCATAACGTGAGAAGAAGCCTGTATTCACTAGTTGGTGTTTTTCTTCCTGACATAGGATTTTGAACAGATTGCCTTGTATTATCTTTGTTTGAGAATGGTGTTTTTGAAAGCGCAATTTTCAAACTTGTGGACGGATTCAAAGTGCTGCTGAGCTGCCCTTTAATGTAGATGGGGGCATAAGAGGGAAATAACCTGGCATAACTTGTGCCGTGCTTGCTGGCTGAACGGTTGAGTTTTTAGCGTGGTTGTGACGTTGTGGGTTGTCAGAAAACTCTCCTGACGACAAGTTGCACAGTGCCTTGGAAACCCGGACTTGCCAAGGACTTCTTCAGGCTGACTGGCTCAAGAGAAGCAGAGTCGGATGACCCCGGCTAGCAGCAACATCCCGATCCCTCCGGACAGCGGATGCAGTCCCCTGCCCTTCGGGATCTCCCTTCCCCGGCGGGGCAGTCTGTTACGTTTCTCCACCGACAAGTGTGACAGCTTACGCGGCCACCGCATAGCAACAGGCAGAACCGCAAGCGGATCGGCCATTTCGGCGCCGTTCATCGGCCGCCCAACGCTTCCTCCCGCGGGCAAGTCTCGACGTGATCCTGCCACGCGCCAAATGTGTGTGCGTGCGTGTGTGTGCAAACGCCGGACAAGCCTGGAGCTCGAGGAAGAGTGCGTCGCCCTCTCCTGTCTGCAGAGAGGTGGAGGACATGTGGTAGCGCCACCTGCGATTGAGTCATCGCCGTGTCTGAACATGCAGTGCTCTCTCCCTTTCCCTGTGCACTGGCATGCCTATAAAAAGCAGCGGCAGACTCCGCTGAGCCAGAGACTACTCTGACGCGTCGTGGAGACGACGCTAGACACCAGCTGTGTGAACGTGTCTGTATTCTCTCCGGGTCAGCGTCTCTGCCCGTTCCTTCACGATGTTGTAGTAAAGGTTGTTTCGTTAGTAGACGCCTCGTCTTTGCTGGGACCGTTGTCGCCGTCCGCCGAGCCACGGAGCCGCCAGGCCAACGCTACCGAGGGGCCGCGAGCCGCACGTAATAACTGGTGGCAGCGGTGCAATACCACAGGCGCGCGACCCAAACCTAATACCAGTGAGTACGGTGGATGATAAGAATAGAATGAAATCGCTAGAAAATAATTGTCATATTATACTGCTCCAAGTAACAACGAAGTACATGTTTCTTTGGAAAATGAACGAACGCATTTTGATATTTACCCAGCATTCGCTGTTCGGAACAAAGCTGGAGTGCAATTACGCTTATAATTGCCACATTGAAAAAAGAGCAAGAAAATCAGTCCAGATATTAGTTTGAAGAGTAATTTTCTCCGTCTAAATAACATTTAATGAGCAACCAATGCAGCCGTTTAATTACTTCGCTGTTCATGTAACTTCTTATTCGGCGTCAATAAGAATATGTGGCGGATGTGCATTCGTGCGGTACTCAAAAGGAGCAGTCCTATGTATACTAAACATGAAGATGAAGATCGTCGGTTTCACATTAGCCTTGTTGAATTGATTTCTCTGAACAGTATAGTTGGGCCGATATTTTTCGGTAAAGGGACGGATTTTAAATGTTCCGAGTCGCCGTGCTGCGAAAGCTGCTTCTACGTATACAGAGACTGCGCTATTGAAGTGCAGACAAATCTGGGCTTGCGTGCAGTCTATCCCCGCGAATTCTATTTGCGAGCGGGGAGTAGGGAGAAGGAGAAAAGGAGGGCGGAGGACAGTAAAATTTTGCGAATAAAACTGAGCAGGCGCTGAAAGACGTGCGAATGCTGGCGCTGACGTATACATGCTCAGGTTAATACACTATAACTTCCGCGCGAGTCTGTACACGCGACGTTCGTTGTGCTTTACCCTCCAGGATATTTTGATACGGTGCATGGGGCCCCCATTTATTAGGAGAGGTGCTACGATCAACCAAGGAAGTAACGCGAGTCTGTGGGCGTAGGCATGGAGCATTACTATACTCGAAATAGTGTCAGCACGTTCATGATAGAATTCCTTCTATTTTCGATTTCCTTGCCGCGATATCAAAAAGGCATAGTGACGTCTTGAGCCTGGCAGTTTTATTGTGTGTATGGAGATAAAACAGCTGAATGCACTGTCCTTTTTCAAACTTCATGAGAACCAGCGACTTAAGTCTCGATAGAAGCAGCCGCTGCTTGTCTGATATTCCACCTTTATTAGAGGGTCACAGGAAAAGTACTTGACCAGAAATTGTAGCGCTTTCTTACGAGGATAACTGCAGCAACAGAAGGCTCGATGTCTACATATGAAGGTAGTACTCCCCTTTTACGACAGGGCAAAACTGTCACAGTCGATCGATGAGATTCGCATGGCATATACGCTACAGCTTTACGTTTTACAACAGGCTGCAATATTATGTTATTATCGCCAATAAAAAGGAAATTAGAGAGATGTCAATGATATTTTCTTAATTATTCATTATAGTATGTGACCTAGAAAACATGGGGCGTACTGTAGCCGTCAAAATCGCTTTCAGTTGAACGTTTCGAGCTCAGTGAGATCATCAGACTCTTGTGACTAAAAATAGTGGACGATCTCGGGCCACCTCCCAGATGCATGCTCGTGGTTTATCGATGATGTCGTGCTTCAAACGAGGGGTGCAAGGCTCCCGGTGCGTTCAATTCTCGTCTCACGCTTCCTTATGAAAGGGGCTCACGGCTCCTTTCAAATCGACCATGCCCTATGGTCTTGTGACGTTACACAACCCGCCGACCAATCCCGCGTCCGCCGCTTCCACGCACGAAAGAGAAATGCGGCCCGGCACATTAGTGCACCTCTGACCAATCACTACCTATGTATATCCCCTGCCGAGTATACTAGCTGCCAGAGACATTCTCTTTTCGAGGCTCAAATACTTCAAACGGTCGAGGCCGCCAGACAGTGTTGACGACATGTGATTACTAGCGCCCTTGTCGCGAAAGCTTGCCAGCGACATGTTCTTGGGTTGAGCTCTCACGCTAAAGAATCGCTGTTATGCAATAAAAGCGGTGTAATCAGGAAAAATTATCTCAACGTGGTACCTAGGTGCGCTGAACTTCCTTTGGGGGCGTTTAAAAAGAGCAATCATGACATCCTTTTTATTTGGATAAACTTTCATATTTTTGCTGCGTTTTCAGAGGTCCAGCTTACAAGATGCGCGACATTTCACGCACCTAGCGCAGCCGCATGAGAACTAGCACATCATCATCATCATCAGGCGGACTATAACCACTGCAGAGCGAAAGCCTCTCCCATATTCCTCCAATTAATCGGTCCTGTGCTAGCTGCATCCACTTGACCCCTGCGAACTTCTCAACCTCGTCCGCCCACCTAACTTTCTGCCTCCCCCTGTTACACTTTCCTTCATTCCCTTATGCTTTCCTTCCTTCCCTAGCGTCAGTCCCGTTCATATGTGTTCGTTCTTCTTTCTTATGTCCCTTGTGTGTTAAAGTGCTAGCAAATATGATTACTTGGAATCCAATTTGCTACCCTAACTGACCATCGGTTATCCTCTCTTCGCACTACATGCCCTGGTCATATCTATTTCTTCTTGAATTCCACTAGCATGTCAGTGACTTGAGTTATTTCCCTGACCCACTCTGCACGTTTCCTATCTCTTAACGTTCCCCCTACCATTTTTAGTTCCATAGCCATCTGCGTTGTCCTCAACTTATGTAGAATCCTTTTCGTTAGCCTCCACATTTCAGCCCCATAGGTGAGTACAGGTAAGGTTCAACTGTTGTGCATTCTCCTTTTGAGCGATACCGGTAAGCTGCTAGTCATAATATGCGAGCACTTGCCAAATGCACTCTATCCCAATCTTATTTTCCTAGTTATTTTCCTTTCATGTTCCGGATCAATGGTTACTACTTTTTCTAAGTAGACATATTTCCCTACGACTTCCAGTTCTCCGCTACCTATTGTAAGCTGCTGTTCCTTACCGACACTGTTGGACATTACCTTAGTCTACTGCATATTGATTTCCAAGCCTACCTTTCTTCTTTTCCCGTTGAGGTCACCAATCATTCTTTAATGTTCATCCCCTGAGTTGCTTAGCAAGACAATGCCATCAGCGAATCGCAGGTTACTGAGGTATTCTTCATCAACCCTTATCCCTAACTGCTCCCATTCCAAGTCTCTGAATACTTCCTCTAAGCAAGCTGTGAATAGTGCTGGGGTGATCATGTCCCCTTGCCTAACAGATGGGAATTTTGTTACTTTCTTTATGGAGAACTGTGGTTGCTGTGCAGCCACTATAGATATCTGGTATACAGACATCTGGGACTGATGTATACTGTGGCAAGGAAGCCCGAAGAAGTGCTTAAAGCAGATAAATGGAATTCGACACCACACTACTTTTGCACACTGTTTCACTTCTTCATGAAGAGTTGCGATGTTTAATTCGTGAGCGTTTTTGTAAAACAAATAAGGGCAGTTACTCTGCATCGCTTACGATAACATATCCACTTCATTCGTGCCTGATTGACACTGAAGCATGAAAGTTTATTCTTACCACGCTTTATGGGCGATCCCGGTGAGAGTAGCCTTTCAGCGCTAGTGCTTCGCTTCATCCCGGTCACATATATATATAGACCTCTATTCACTATTAAAGTTGCCTTTTTGCATAGTTGTGTGCAAAAGTACAATCGTCAACAAATTAAACGAGCTAGTTCACATAATTTCTTATCAGCATTCAGCGTCGGAATAAAATGTGCACATCTAAACAACAGCGCTGGGAACAAGACGAAACACCAACGGAGAATAACCACAGATACAGGCGCTGACTAACAACTGAAATTTTATTTCGGAGCAAACGCATTTAAAGGTATATGAAAAGGGGAGGGGGGGGGGGGGGGGGCGTACATGAATGTGGTGGAGTCATGGCGATGCGGCGGGATCTCCGAAACACACCATAGTCACGTCAAAAAAGATAAAAACATTGGAAAATTAAAAGCGATGAAAACGTGAAAATGTGCACATCTCGGGAAATGCTGAAAAATATCTGAACAAGCCTTCTCACGTTTTATGCTTGAAACCTTTTTTTTTTTTTTCGGTGGCACGCTTCCTAACTCCCTATTACCATGGTGACGAAAGGTCATAGATGATCACATCTTGCAACGGTATAACACCACTTAGAATATTTTCGTTTGGTTTAAAGGTTTTGCCATTATCCGCCAAAAATGTAATACTCTACAGTAAGTACACTCAGCTGTGCCACTTCCAGCGCACGCCCACTTTCAGTTTAGCTGATATTTTGATGGCTTCAGAAACGGAATATGTTAATTAGACAGACAAGCAGAACTTTTATGCGTCTAAATCCGGAAATGTCAGGTCTGAAGCCACGTAGCATGTAAAAGAAACTTCACAGAGTCATGCTTTGGGATGCAAAACACCTGAGTATCTCATTTGATGTTGCGTCTCTGCTCACCTGGCTTGTGGGTTGAGGAATAGTAGGAAATTTTACTGCGCTCATTTGCTGACTTTGAGTCTCAGGAAGAATCTTTTTCCGAGAAAAAAAGCACGCAACGTCCATTTCAGAACGGGAGACACTAATGCGTCTATTGAAACTGAAAACCTTCGAAAGCATACAAGTGAACGAACTGGCGTATTTTTCGAAGTTCGCATTGTGGAATAATGAAGTTGGGTCACGGTTTATGGAAATTTATTAAAAATAAAAGTGAGCAATACACACCAAGAGTTTTGTGGAATTATGCAGTTGGGTCACGGTTTATGGAAATTTATTGAAAATGAAAGGTAAGCAATACATGCCAAGAGTTTTCAGCTTTGTCAAGTAAGTGGATTGAGCGGCCATTTGATCTCTTGAAAATTAGTAACGAGGAGCTGGAGGCGTGCAGGTTTTGATTCGTCTAAAGTGCACTGAGGTGTACATTTTCTCATGGTCCGCTTTATATAGTTTAGTGGTATTACGGTCTGTTATCGCGTTCCACGCGTTGGCGATCATATACGCCTTCGCGGAACTCACAGTACAGCGCTTTCTTCTTGTCACTCAACAGAAGGGCTTGATAAGCCAAAGTCTGGGAATTCAGTGAGTGGCATGGAAGTTTTCCTGGGATGCAGTCAGGGAAAACTTCAGGAAAGGCATAACACTCACAAGCTTGACAAAGTAGAGCGATCATATAGCAGCGTCTATGTTCAAGGAGACTGCGTAGGCTGCTCTGCTATCTTCGGCAGCTAGAGTTACATGCAGGACAGCTGACTCTGCTGACCATTTGGACGGAGTATAAAATGGCCGAAGGGGCAGACGCTTCCTGTTTACTGTGGCCGCATTGCCTCTGTTTCTCTGGAGTCACATGAGGTTGATTGAGCTCATTAACACAGAACACCCCGTTAACTGTCCTAGCTTGATTTTCTGATATACTTGTACCTTCTTGAAGTCGTAAAATCTTGGCTCCGATACAATGTCCCTGGCTATGAAAAAGGATAAAGTGGCGATTAAGTGATCGTACTCGATCACCTCTAAGTGTAAAAAAGCTAGCAATAACATGTCTGCAGGTCCACCGAGATCTTTCTAATGTCTTCCTTCGTATCTATAATATGAGTGAGCGTTACATTCAGGAGATTATCTCATTTATTGGTTTTGAAAATTATTCAGACAACAAAATTAACGAAATGGCAACTGTGCTCTTCTTGACATCCTGTTTGTTTACTTGGCCTATATGTTTTCTACTTCTCGAATGCCCACCTTGAAGGAAAACCATAGAGGAGTCTGCATAGTAACTCATGGGATGCCCCGTTCCGCAGTTGTCTGACAACCTCAGGATGCTAGCCTGATACGCCATGCTCAACTATAGTTCATCACAATTAATTTTTGTAGATCTTATAAACACTTTGCCATCCACGAATGTTCTTACGGCATTGAACACCATTACAGTGTCAGGAATTAAGGCTTCTTATGTCGCAACTGGCATGATATACCTGTGTTTATTTCTTTCCAATCATCATATATAATGATGTGGCTTATAAAAAATTTAAGCCTAATTTTTTTTCAGTAAGTAGGTTGCCTCGGAATGCTCCTGATTGAGGAAAATTATTTTTGAGAGCACGAATATACCGTTGACTGTTGGCCTGATGAATAACGTGATTGTGTTAGCTATTCCTCTCCTTCGCCGTCAGAAAACTTCCTTCTCCACAGTTCATGCAGAATTTCCAGGTGACATGTTTGCTTCCGAAGAGAAATAAATTATTCTTAACTCTGAAATGTAATTTGTGGACTGCATGGTAACCAGTAACGACAAATTTAGTTATTGCCAAGAGCGCAGAGTCACAACTGCATGCATTTCATCACCGTCAGTATCTGTGCTTCCTGGCGTAGTTCTCATGACGTGAGCGAAGGACGCCAGCACGAACCAGATATCTTTAGCATAGTTTTACCGCATACTTCTTCAGAAAGCCGCCAACTGCGCGCGTGCGCAGGTCGTCTCGAGGACCCGTTGCATCCGCATCAGGCCCGCACCTGGTTTTGTTGAGCCACTTGTGCTCGCGCTAATCGGTGCCAGGAGGCAGCGGTTACGGCATCGTTATGCTAAAACTATTTAAAAGAAATCGTTCGCATCGCGTATATTGCCCGGCGCTACAGCGCTGAGCGCGACCGCTAGCATGCCGATGCTCAAAATCACACGTCATCGGTGGAGAGGGAGCTCGCGTGAGCAGAGCGGCGAGCTACGCGGCAGCCACTACAATGCACTATGACGAACGTTCCTTTTACGCCAGAAGGGCTAAAAGAAAGCTTTCGCACAGTGTGTGCCAAAGCTAGCAGCCAACAGCGCATGCGCAGGTGGCCCCGCGCTGGGCTGGGTAGGGACAACATGCATACACTCCGGGCACCTCGATTCCTCTGCGCATCTGGGGACTATTTTCTGATGAGGTCATTTGAGGTGAGAATTGAATCGCATGCATCAACCGGCATTCCGCATGAGCCCATTTGTTTGGGGCGTTTCCAGTTTGAGTAAAGGCAGGAAACGTACTGTGGCTCGTCAGTAGCGTCCCGCTTCTTTTTAGTTTTTTTTTTTTATTTTGGTTAATAACCTGACATTAATAAACGTCCCGTTCTGCGGAAAATGCGCCGTTGGCGTTGTCGATGTTGTGAGCGAAAAATCGCGCGCATGGCTCAAGAGGTGCGTGGTAGCTAGTTGGCAGCTAAGACGGCTGAGAGCTGATTCGTCGATGGGATGTGTGGCGTAACAATGCCGCACGCTGTCACAAAGTTGTGAAGAGCTGTAAACTCAGGCTATTCGTTTGAGGTGGCAGGGTGGGATAAGAAATACTTTGCATGCATTTTGGATGATCATTCAGGCCCGCTGCACTTCTAGGTCTCGAAGACACGATCATGCGACTTGGTTAAAGCAGTGCTTCATATTGGATTTAGATGGTACCTATACGAGCGCTAGCTCGATAATGTTGCAGCTTAGGGTAGTATGGTAATAAGAATTTATGAGATATTAGATGCACAAATTAAAGTATTGGGAATTAAGGGAGCAGAAACTACATGTATACGAACAAGGAACTGCCAAGGGGAGCCGAATACAGGAGCCATTAATGCTGTCGCTTCATGCCCTTTATTTAGGAGCTTAGGTGTCCCGCATAATTATTTTCAGGACATTATGAGATGTCTGATATTTTTATAACATGTCCAAAAAGCATTTCATGCCCATTTGGTGCAATCATGTAATCCACTTAGATGCTTCAATGATTGAATCGTTCTATTAGTAACATGCGAGCCCGGCACTTGATTATGTAGGGAAGAGGTAAGGCTACCAAAGCATCATTTCCCCTTCTTTCCAAGCGTACGGTAAATGGAGACGATAACAGCGCTAAACGACGGGACGAGAGAGAAGATAGCCTCTTACGAAGGGGCTTTGCTTTCTCTGTCAGCTGTTTATCAGCGCTCTTGCATCATTTTAGTCACGATGAACACACCATCCAACCCAGCTCCCTTCTCGTCAGTTAAGCCTCACGTGCTCGGCATGACTCTGCGTTTCAAACCGCATTCTGTACTGCATCGTAATCGCTGAATTAGAGCGAATGCAAATCCGCGAAATATAGGTAAGAAAGTAGCGTCCAAGAAGAGAAGCATGAGCGTCTTGAGCAGCCAACGTATAAGCAAAAATGGGGCGTTGAACGAATGAACATGTGCCACATCGGTCTGGGCCTTTATGCAAAGCAAGAAAGCTGCCCTGAAATAATTTGCCTTGGCTTAGCTCAGCTAGGCCAGGAGCGTAGCGAAAGCATGTAAGCCTGGCGCTGGGCTACCTCCTCTTCAACCAATAAAATCCCATCCAATCCAGTATAATCCAATCCAATCCAGTCATATAATACAATCAAAACTAATCCAGTCCAATCAAGTACAGTTATTTCCAGTGAAATACAATCCAACCAATCCTGTCCAATTCAATCCAAGCCTATCCAATCCAAACGATTCCAATCGACTCCAATCCAATCCAGTCGAATCTAATCTAATCTAGTCCGATCCCAATCCAATCCTGTCCAATGCTGAGTACACTCCCGCCCGAAATGCGCCGCTGTCATCATCACTACTATCATCCTCACGCTAGAGAAGGAGAATTAAGACGCGCTACTCACTATGTCTAGCTATGTTGTCATAGCATTAAAGACGAGACATCAGCTTCCTCTTCTGGTTGCTTCTTGATTGCCAGACGGTGCGACGAGCGCGCGACGTCCGCCAGCCGCGGCGGTTGCTGGGCAACAGCTCTGTGCCTCCCGCCACGCGAAACTCTTCGTTCGTGGCCAATGTAGCTTTCGCTACAAAACAAACACCTTAAACGAGGCACCCGCTTGGCTAGTATACAGCAGCAAACGTCTAGGCACCATTGCTTGACTGGTCTCCGAGATTTTGGGTCGAAGGTTGGCCCGCGCTAATTCCTCACTGCGGTTTATAACGAACGACTAGGGCTAGATCATCGACCGGCCCAATTGGAAGCGGGCCGAGCAGGACGCCTCACTAATCAGCCTTGATCAATGCGTGCCGCGCGCTTCCATCTCAGTTACGCACTGCAGGCCTGACCCTCTCTTCCTGCTACACTTTCTCCCGTGCTTCATCTTTTCGCTGGCTTGCCTCCCTTCCTTAGCCCGTGGATGCCGATAGCAGAGGAAAGCGCGCGCCTTGCTCCCAGGTGCCGCTACGGGGATCGCCTTGCGCGGGCCGCAGCGCCGCTGTCGTATTTCTCGCAGTGGGAAGCGCCGCGAGGCAGCGCATGTCGGCTGAAGCCCACCTGATTGGATTTCGATTGAAATTTCTTCACTCATAAAAATAAGATAGAAGAGAACTCTACCTGGCCCGTGCTGTCTTGCTTCCCCCCTCCCCCTTTCTGCTTTCTTCAGAATGCATGCTCATAGATGCATAGCCATTACACATTGTGGATGCGCGTGTAAAAATGCGCGGTTTTTCTCATCACGACTGATGGGTGCCTGGTATTACGTATGCGCACCTATCTAGATTTCTCTATCGTATACAACACGAAGTATTTTCTCACCGGCTCGAAATTACGGAACTCGTTCTTTCGGGCGGCCTGTACGGGTGCATGGACGTGCTGGAATTTTTTGTTTCTTTTTTTCACTTCTCGAGATTGCTTGTACTTGATTTCCGAATATTAAAGTGACCTTGCTGGGGATGCTCCAAGAGTGTTTGCACGAAATTTTCGGAAAGATTTTGGTATTTTCCTAGGAAACTCATTACACGAATGCTAAACTTTTGTTGTCGACTGTATCAAGGTGTTTCAGAGGTGTAAGAATAGCGCTCTTTCGACTTCCTTTTGCCCTTTATCTTTTACACTTTTGGAGTGATGCGATTTGTTTCTTTTCACTTCACTACGTACCAGCGTGAGTTTCTCGGAATAAAATGTAAAGCCTGCTTGTACAACAAACTTTAGAAATACCCCATAGCTACCAACCTCCGCACTTGCATATTACGGACGCTAGGCTTCATATAAAGCACGATAAAGCTCAGGGCTTAAATATATGCGCTTGGCAGTTTCTTGATTTCATTTCAAAACTTTTTAAAGCACGTCCCATCACATTCTCACGTTGAGCAAGGTAATAAAAAGGTCACTTGTTTCTGGCATAATTCCTGATTTCAAGTTTAGCGGTCAAAAGTGAACAAATCACTCCTAGCAAGAGCAAAAATGCATGCTAATAAAAATCGTGATTCGTGTTTGCGACTCCCAGACAGATCGCTTACAGGTAGACCTCAGACGTGTTCACCTTACTAAGAATGATGCGGAAATGAAAAAAAAAAAAAAATTGAATTCATTCATTTTGCGTTTAGCGGTACCGGTAAAGTGTGACATAATTTTGTGTCACATGGTAATGTATGACACAAATTCAACTTACTGAGAAGATATAATGGATTTTATGCTGACGATATATTTTCACGCGCCCACCATTCATGCTCGCAAGACCATGGCTTTCAGGAGAAAGTACACTTGGCACTTCGTTCAGTGCCCTTAACTTCACAGTGAAAGCTTCGAAGCATCTGATTTGTTGATTCATGGAAAAGATAATATAAAAAGTTAATAAAAAAGGAGCAGATATATGACACGGCAATACTGAGCTTCATTTTTGGTCTGAACTAATCTTCTCACTTGTTATCAAAATGACATGCAGATAGGCTTATGTCATACGCATAAGTGAGACACAGTGAAATAGACTGCAGATATTTGTATTTTATCATATACCTAGCGTCCCATCTAAGTGCGAAATAGTTTATGAACAAGGTGGATTGTCGTAACCCTGCGAAACCAACTGAGCCCTGTTAAAAGCCGCATGAAGAGATGGCACGCTGAAGAGATGGCAGGAGCTCGCAACTCCGAGCGCTCCTGTGAATTAGGATGGCGAGTAGGAATCGGACCCTCCGGAACCTTTAGATCTCGAGTGAAACGGGTGACGGTCATGCAGGCATCGTAGTAAGGCTTGTTTCAAGCGTGGCTTTATTTTCATGTGAGATGGTCTCGCACATAATGTGGCAGCTGACGACTATGATAATGAGTACGCGTAAGATTATAGAGACACAGCTTTAAGAGTGAGTGAATAAGCCAGTAGCAAATTGCACGTACCCGAGCGAGGAGCTGCAGACCGGAGCCAATAACGCTGCCTCTTTATACCCATAAAACCTGAGCCTAAGCCTCCCCCTAATTTTTCTTCCCTGAGGCAAACAAGGGATGTCGAAGTAGCACCCCTTTTATGCGTAAACGTTTTTGTTGCTCGCTTTGTCTGTTAAGGCCTGGAGAATAAAAACAAAATTACATAAATGGCTGCTTGGTGCAAACATTTATGTTTTTTGCTTTTTGAAACAATTTACAGCAATTATATTGTTACCTTCTGCCTCAAACCTGTAAATGAAGGAGAGCTTGTTGTCCATTACAACAAATCACGTTTGAAAAACAAAACATTTACGGCAGACTATGCCACGCGACTCTTAACACAGCTTTCAATTAAGTTAGCTTGACTAGGACACTGTCTGCTTTCAAAACATTTGCTACGTTTAGCTGGGACAACCCATACATTTTGATAAAAGAGGGCCAAATATGCTGCCTTGGGGCACACAATTTTTTTTATTACGCGTTTATCTACAACTGCTGTCTGAAACTAATAGCTTTTAAGGGTAGTGCTATCCCTAAATTTTGAGACACCTACGCCACTCCAAGGGATGTAACTCTATCTTTAGCATTCAGGCAATCAGAAGATTTCCAGCAACTTATCTTTGTAGCATATACCGGGTGTTTTCTATCAACGTAGAAGCTGAGTGTAGTTTTGAAATTCTCTTTTTCGGCAATGTATTTCGTTGTGACCGACTCTTCGTGACCCTATATGGACCATGTCACGCCACGCTTTCCGGTCTCTCACTATCTTTCTAACATCACATAACTTCATCTGCAGTGCCTCGAGGATGCCATCTAACCATCGCGTTCGCTGCCTTCCCCTTCTCCGGCGACCCTCAACCTTTCCCAACATCAAATCTTTCTCCAGCGACTCCTCTCTTCTCATCAGATGACCAAAGTAGCTGAGCTTTAACTTTAGAATTTGACCCTCTAATGAGCATTCAGGGTTTATGGTCGACAATATCGATTTTTTTGATATTTGATCTTCTGGCAGTCCAAGGAATTCTCAAAAGTCTTCGCCAGCATCACAATTCAAACGCGCCAATTATTCGGCGGTCAGCCTTTTTCACAGCCCAACTCTCGCATCCATATATCACAACTGGAAATACCATAGCACGAGTTATACGGATTTTGGTTGGCAGACTAATGTCTCTGCTCTTTACTAGGCGGTCAAGGCTAACCATTGCTCTCTTTCCCAGAAGCAGGCGTCTCCTAATTTCATGGCTGCAGTCTCCTTCCGAGGTAATCTTGGAGCCCAAGAAGAGAAAATCTGTCACAGCTTCCACTTCTTGTCCCTTGATGCTCCAGGACTTGATAGGGCAAGACGCCATGATCTTTGTCTTTTTAATGTTCAGTGTAAGCCCAAACTTCTCACTCTCTTCTTGTACGCGCATCAGAAGTCTCTTGAGTTCCACTTCACTTTCTGCCATTAAAGTGGTATCATCCGCATATCTAAGGTTGTTGATACGTTTTCCAGCAATCCTCACTCCAGCTGAAGACTCGTCCAGACCGGCCTTCCTCATGATGCACTCTGCATATAGGTTAAATAGGAAGGGCGACAGTATGCAGCCTTGCCTCACTCCTTTCTCAGTCGGAAACCAATCAGTAAGACCATGCCCAGTTCTGACTGTGGCCTCTTGCCCTTCATACAGGTTCCTGAGGAGACAGATGAGGTGAATTGGAACTGCCATCTCTTGGAGAGCTTGCCACAATCTGCTGTGATCTACGCAGTCATTTAGTTAATTAATCGTTGCATAACTGAGCTCTATCAAGTACATAATATCCGCCTTGATGTACAATCCACCTGAACAGTCCTCACCGACGTATCTCTTTAGGGAAGAGAATAATGATCTCTGAAATGTTAAAAAAAAAGAGAAAAGACCAGGTATATGACGCTTTTCCCAGATAAGGTCTCGTGTCCTAAGCGCTATCAACGAGTATACAGAATTAAGCATTAACATTACTGACAAGGATATACGCTGCATGTTTATTTCCTTCGAGAGCTAAAAATATAGGTTGCATTTGAGAAATTTTATTTAAAAAGGTATAGCTTCTTCTTCTCTTAGTTTCAATTACTTACTCCCAAAAATATGCTGAATGGATAAACGATTTTAGCTATTATTACAGTTTCGTGTTTCCCGGCGCAATCTAAAGGCAGAAACAATCGCCTTGTTCTCGCAATTATGAACATATCACATTTTCTTTTTCCATAAAATTTTCAGAATATAGGGCGCCATTTACTGTTTTTGAGCTTGCTAACGCTGCTTAAAGGCCTTCTAAAACCAACACTGCCATATCCAAATATTCTTCCAATCAGCTTGAAATATGAAGCCGAACTTTGTCTAACTTCACGACATTAATCTGTTGTGGTCTGATTTCATGAACTTATGTTAGTATTTGAGTTTAGTATTAATACGAAGCAGCAGAAATACCAAAAACTGGTGTCTTATGTCCTTGTTATTAACGTCTCCGAAAACAGTCTCATTAGTTTAATTAGTGAACTGTTGCCATTGTTGCTGTCGTACGTCGTTCTAGAATCATATTTTCTAGAATATTCCAATCTTTCGAGAAACATGTATGTTCATTATTGCAGCGTAAAATTAATTAGCATACACGATTCTACGACGATAACTAACGGAATCTCCGTGACTCAATCCGCTGATTCAGGTTTCCATTCGGGAAAAGGGCAGTTAAATGAATGAGATAATTTGGAAATCTTTTAGTATACACAATAGTTTTCACATTTCGAAAGAACCATTTGGGGGGACGATAAAAGGCAAGACACTGCCCCTAGATACCGATATCTTTTCTTAGCCAGGGGCAGTTGCAGTCCGTTTATTATGTCTTGGCTTTTTATTCTGTGCAGTAAAAACAAGTATCACCTATTTTGTTCAGTCCGTTCAAATAATATTGCTTTTTAAAATGAAACCTGAACTTACTACAAGTAGAGATACTTGCTTTAGTTACCATACCAGCGGTAATTTGTAAGCAAACCTGACACAAAAACAGCTTGAGAGCATCGTGCTTACCGCGTTAAAATAAGAAGTTTAGACGCAATTGGCGAAAAATAAGACAGAAAAAGTTCAAGTCAATACCACCACTTGTAATAGCGTTTATAACTGGGAGGTGAAAAGAGAGACAGCATGTTTGAGGGAGGTTCCGCAAATCGTTGTCGAACAACTGCATTACTGTTCTACGTAGGTACGCTGCTGTTATGAAGTTTTATATTAACATAGTAATGTTTCTTGTGACAAGCATCTGTTACCTTCAGTCACATTTTTTGTGACTAGATTGTTCTATTCTATTCTATTGCCTGGCTTCATTGAAAGCTCCATTCTCTGAGGCACTGCGATGTGAACCGGTTATTACTCGACCCTATAGGAAAAGTTTCCACGCTTACAAAGAAGGCTGTGAATAAGGTCAACATCACTTGAACTGTGATCTGGGAAATCAACTGGTTACAAAGTGTTTTTCGCCTTTGATAGTGAATTTTCATGTCTTGTTTTGAGAGAGACATGAGGAACCCTATTTTGGCACCTGTGTCTCTATTCTAGATCAATTTCGGCGAGCTTCAGCCGGTGCACCTCACTCTCCTCCTCCCGACCTTCCAGTGCTCGAAGGTTCAAAATTGTTCTTTATCTCAGCCTCCATCCAGTATGGCTATTGTCTGCGGTGCCTCTGTTAATACTTTGTTATGGCATCATTGCTAATGCTTCTTTTATGCCGGACACTTTGTCTGGAAGGCTCTCACTACGTTAAGGTGCTCATAAATGACAGTGGGAATTATCACAATATTCATATCTTGTTTCTTTTTTTTTACTTCCTGTCTCTCTTCTGTGGAGAAGAATGCAATCCTGGTACTTAAATGCTTCGAAAGTAAAACCAAAACGCATTTTTCTTTTTATTGGTGCTTCTGCTACTCCTGACAACATTACAATAGGGCACATTTCGCTACATTCTGAGCATTGCGTGGCTCTGGCAACTTTAGAAAACGTCTGTGCAGCTCGTGGGACACATATTTGAGCTTGATATCACACAAAAATATCTTCACCAAGCAACCGCGATATAAAACAGCACAGCATGCATCCCTTTCGGCAACTGCTGCAGCAGAGTTGTAGCTCACCACCGACCTGCAATCAGTAAAATACAAAACAAAAACAAAACAAACAAGCATACAGTGGAGCACTCCGTCATACTTACTTCCTAAGCGGCCGAAAAGTGGGCGTTTCAACAGCAGTCGATAATATTTCCCGTGGAGAAAGTGTCGCTGTCTCTAGCTTCAGCCTTTGCATCAAGGTAATGCGCCAGAAAAACAGGTCACTACAGCTGAAGACTGTCCGCAAAAGGGGCAGTTCACTCTAACTCGCATAGTGGATGGCCGTTGTGAGCTTTGCACTGCATCGAGCCTAGAGTTGGAGCCCACAGTGCACTTCGCATCTCCCGCCGCCGATAGTATTGAGAAAGAAATATGTTTTATCATCATTGCAAGAAAGCAATCTCCGCAACGCTGAAACGAACATATGTGCTACCCGAGTGCTCTTTCACTTGAGAGAGCCTCTTGATTTATTCTATGCTATTCATTGAAATGAGTGGCCGCGTTAGGGACCAAGTGGAACGTGCGCCTCATAAGTCTTGCTTTATTGTATCGCAGCATAACAGAAATTTATTTATTAGCGTAAGGTGGGGATTTATTTGTAAAATCTTGGGAACTGAAGCAGGCGTAACAGCAGTCCGCAATCAGCGAGATCAGCCAAACGCGTGCACCAGGCGGTGACAATGGGGCCGCATTCTTGTTTACAATTAGTCGTACTTAGTGACCAACGTGTCTGTACTGTGCAAGAGTGTTGTATGCCATCATTTGCGTCAGATGTGTGTTAATGACAAATAGTGAGCTCTGAGCCTGCAAACAAGACACGCTGTCTCTAATGTTATTTTGGACTGCAACTAAAACCATTTTCATCGCTCACTCCTGGACTTCATAAAATCAGCCAACCTTTTTCCATACATTTATTCAATTTTAATCCTTCATCTCATACCCTACGAATGTCCTTAGGCAATAAATATCGTAAAAAAAAAAGCTAATGCCATTTACGACATTGTGATAATATATTGCTTTAGTTCTGTTTGCTTTGTTTTGGTTTATGGGGTTTAACCCCCTAAAGCGTAATTGCCTAATAGAGAATCGGTATTCGGGCACTCTGGAAATTTCAGTGCCTGCCGTTGTTTACGGTGCGCTGACATCGTACAGTGTGCGGGCGCCTGGCATTTAGCCTGCACCTAAAAGTGGCCATCGCGGCCTTGGGATCAGCAGGCGAGAGCTCTAACCATGGACTAAGCCACTGGAAGTCGACTCTCCATAATTATATTGAGAAACACTAGTTACGTATAGTGTGGCTGCAACCAAACCTTTTTTTTATTTTGTGTCCTGAACAAATAATTTAATCTCCAACGCGAAACTTTGCCATCTACATGGTGTATGTTGCTGGTGCTCGCATGTTACTTGGTCTCAACTCCCATCGAAACTTTAAAAGGACATTCATCGGTGACATTCAGCCATTTCTCTAAAACGTACTTTGCTGAAGAAGCTCCTTCGCCAACTTTGACAAACGCGACTCATCGCGTGTCGTGGACTCGCTGAGCACGGCAGGAGCGCTAAACGCCCAGCTCTCTTAGCGTTCCTAATTGTTCATCATATTGTCATTTGCAACCGTGTTAATGATGCCTTCTCTGATTGCTTGTGCCTCTGTATTGCTTGAAATAAGTACGGAAGCAATATATAAAAATTACACCACGATGAGGAGCAAATGCGCACTAAACGGGGGTTGTATTTTGATTCGATTGACGAGTGGCGCCTTTGTTCGCTGCGCAAAGCGTTCACCATGTGGCGGCGGTGCTTGTGAAACATCAGCACGTTCTGCAGAGCAGCTGCGGGCTCGGTGTTATGCTTTTGTGAACTTGCTCTAAACTGCACTGAAAGAATGCATTAAGGACAGGCAGCTTAAGCAAGAGAAAAACATTTCTCCGTATGAGGGATTTCTGAAGCCGGGACAGATACAACCAGTGTGTGAAGCTTTGTTTTGTGATCCTAGTACCAGACTCTCCTGATGGACTTTTGAGCACAGGGCGCTGAAAATGAAGGGCGGGTGCAACCGGCCAAGTGAAATACAACATCGAGAATAAACATTCTATACATGTTTTTTTTTTTTTTCAAATATTAAGAATACCTTAACTTCTGCGCAGCAGTTCATTCCCTGTATTAGGGAGTAATTACTAAACATCCACTCAAGGGCAGTCAAACCGCTTCAAAGGAATGGACCTTCCTGGTTAGCTAAGTTGATAGAGCAACTGTCCCGAAAAGGCTGTGGTTCCGGGTTCGATCCCAGGACCAGGACGAATTTGTCTTTAACTATACGAAGTTTCTGAGAAAGCTATATAGCTTTCCATTACAGCGGTATGACTACGCTTGAGTGAATGTCTAGAGTAATTACTCCCTTATTACAGATCTACTCCACCTTGGGGGATTCCCCAAATATTAGACCAACTCCGTCCCCTGGCTGCACGTGGTGTTTTGCGATTTCGCATTGCCCATATATTCTCGCTTAGTTGAGCAGAATGTTTGCCCAATAGGTTAATGCGTATGGTGAAAAAATGGGGCGGGAAACCTTGAGTGACATTTGTATGCACTATTCTTTCTATCGTGCATTTATTCTCAAACGACCTGATCTAAGAATTCTTTCAAAATGTTTTAAATAAAACTTCCGCTAGCTAGGTTTTCAAAGCCTACACTGTGTTCTTTGTGCTCTATAGGAAGCCTGTGTTCTTTTGGAAGGAGCTGTGAAATGTATATGATGCGTTCGTGCAGGATCTACTACGACGGCATGAGATCCTGGTTGGACGCGCACGCCGTCTACAAATTTAATTTCGAGAGCTCGGTGCCAAGGGGAGGTGAAGGCTCCAGTTCCCGCTGAGGGGGCACCGTGAGGCCGTGTCCTTGTCGCCGAGGCCGGCACAGACTGGTCCAGAAGTCGAATGCGCTTAACTGCAGCGCTTGATTCATTATGTGCACTTCGCGACGGCAGTGGGGTGTGACGCTATAGGTTTCACCGCACGCTGATTTCTCGTACCTCATTAATTGCCCTTGATTTGATAGTTTGAATAAAACATTGTATTCCTGCTACTAGCAACTCCAATCATTCGCCTATGGTGCGCTGATGGGAATGTGTATAACGGGTGATGTTTTCTACTGGTTACAGATTCCTATATTATAAACCATGAGTTACCTCTGTGCGGCCTGTGTATAAGGGTTATAAAGCAAGCGGACAGAATTAATTTGCGCTACAAAGGTAAATGATTGTTCGATTAATTTAACTAATCAAGATTTATTTTTCTATAAGAGTTTATATCACACCGCGATAATGAAGGCCGTCAAAACTAAGGGTGAGCCTCTTTCCTAAATTATCCTCATCGGCAATGTGGCTATAAATATCGAACATCATAAAATATGCATCTGCAAGCTGGAGTTGGTTTTTATACACATTGTACACAATTGTAAAATGGCTAAAGTAAAATAACTAGAATAAGTTTGGGATTGAGCGCGTTTGGAACCTACTCGAATATTGTGACTAGCAACTTACAGGTATCACTCAAGAGGGAAGTGTATAACAGTTGCATACTACCGGTACTGACCTATGGGGCTGAAACATGGAGGCTAACGAAAGGGTTTTACTTAACTTGAGGACAACACAGAAGGACATGGAACGGAAAATGGTAAGTGTAACGTTAAGAGATAGGAAGCGTGCCCAGTGGGTCAGAGAAATAACTCAAGTTACTGACATTCTAGTGGAAATCAAGAATAAATGGACCTGGGCAGGACATGTAGTGCGAAGAGAGGATAACCGATGGTCGCCTAGGTTAACAAACTGGATTCCAAGGGAAGGAAAGCGTAGCAGGGGGCGGCAGAAAGTTACGTGGGCGGATGAGGTTAAGAAATTCGCATGGGTCAAGTGGATGCAGCTAGCACAGGACCGGGTTAATTGGAGGAAAATAGGAGAGGCCTTCAAGTAGGTATATTCCGGCTGATGATGATGAAAATGACGTCGTTGACATTATGTAGGCATCAAATATGGACGCCGCTTGTCCAGTTGATGTAGAAGATAGCATGGCTCTGGCGAGAATACCGTGCACAGGAGCCTGTTTTATAATTTGGCAATACGCGAAAGCCAGGAGATTGTTTTCTGATGTTTGATATTTCAAGCCCCATTGGCGATTAAGATAATTTTGACGCGGCTCTCCTAAGATGTTAATAGGCTTCGTTTTTGTGATAGAATGATGCCTTGTAAAATAAAGCTAAATTGTTTAGGTAACTTCACGTAATTGATCTAACCTTAAACTCTATAACGTTTTAAATAGTACAGATTTGTGGGCATTAAACATAATCATCCGGTAAAGCGTGATATACATTCTGTCCTATTGAGGATCGTAAAATACTATCATCAGTAGCCGATTTATATGGCCGTCTTCAGCGCAGGCGATGCAGTGGTATTGCGCCATCATTTGTATAATGCTAAATAGATTTTTACTTGCACCCATCCCTATTTGAAAGTTGCTGCCAGGAAAATATGACATGGAAACAACAAGGGCGAGGTCTGGATTTTCACACAAGAGACCTGGGATCATGCACCATGGTTGACAAGGCACAGAAAAAGTTGAAAATTAAAAGCGCACATGGGCGCGCAAGAAAATTGAGGTGTAAAAAAGCCAATGACATGCCGCTGCATTCGTATTGGAATTTCAGTCAAAGGCCGAAACAAAGATTCCCTTAAGTTTGTTTTTTCTTTTCCAGCGCGTGCGTTTGTCGATGAGTAACAACAATAGTGAAATACGCTTTCTTTTTCTTCAATACATCATCCCCTTTCCCAGACATGAATTATTCCCCTTTGACCAGCGGCCTGGGTGATTGCCCGGTTTTCTAAGCCAAGCAGGCTGTGCAGACCAGATCCTGGAGGTGTGTTGCTACGTGGTTGATAAGCGCCGAGTTTCCGCGTATATGTAGTGGAACAAAAAGCTTTAACACGAAAAGTAGGGAGCTTCAGAGGGATTTCACGCAAAACATGCAAAGAAAGTAACCTTCATTTTGTTTTTCTTTTTTTTTTATGTATGGGCCGTCACCTAGCTGCCACCTAGTGGGAAGCACTACAAAAATAAAAATTTTTACTGGCACACCCACAGACATGCCCGGGAAATTTAGAAAAACACTTCTAGTTTGCACCGCTGTCACCACATGCTGTGGGGCAGTCTCAACACGGAAAATCACCGCGAGAATTTCCCTTGCTCGGTAAAACGTGCCGACTTTTTTTACTGGCCGTGGGAACTATGTTCGATGTGAGTCCGAGAAGCATATTTTAGGTCATAGCGTGCAGCGGAGAGGAAGAATCGGCCATGATTCACCCAGAATTTCTCCACCCTCTATCATCATCATCATCATCATCATCATCATCATCATCATCATCATCATCATCATCATCATCATCATCATCATCATCATCATCATAATCATCATCATCCTGACTATACCCACTGCAGGGCGAAGGCCTCTCCCATATTTCTCCACTTAACCCGGTTCTGTGCTAGCTGCATCCACTTGACCCCTGCGAACTTCTTAATCTCACCCGCCCACCTAACTTTCTGCCGCCCCCTGCTACGCTTTCCTTCCCTTGAAATCCAGTTTGTTACCCTAAGCGACCATCGGTTATCCTCTGTTCGCACTACATGTCCTGCGCATGCCCATTTCTTCTTCTTAATTTCCACTAGAATGTCGGTAACTTGTGTTATTTCTCGGACCCACTCTGCACGCTTCCTATCTCTTAATGTTACCCCTATCATTTTTCGTTCCATAGCCCTCTGGGCTATCCTCAACTTACGTAGAACTCTCTTAATTAGCCCCCACGCTTCAGCCCCATAGCTGAGTACAGGTAAGATGCAACTGCTGTATACTTTCCTCTTGGGCGACACCGGTAAGCTGCTAGTCATAATCTGCGAGTGCTTGCCAATCTTATGCTTCTTGTTATTTCCTTTTCATGGTCCGGATCTGCGGTTACTACCTGTCCTAAGTAGACATATTCGCCTACTACTTCCAGTACCTCGACACTCTATAGGCTTCCCAATATTGCAAGTTAAATACATCACCTTATAAGTGAAGCGGTATTCACTACTGGCGGCCAGAAGATGGCGCTAGCGACTGATTTTTGTAAAAGCCTAAGACAGCGAAACGGTAAGTTACCTGACATATTAGGCTCCAATAGCATCGTTTTTGATCCGCGATGTGATCTTTTCATTATCTAAAACTTCGTTAAGAACTGAGTCAGGTTTAAGTTTACACTCACGTTATCACGACGGACAAACAGCAGGCCCATACGGTAGATAACGCGGCACGAAATAACACCAACATCCTCAACCGACGCAAAACTACGTGGCACTTCAATCCCCAATTCATCACCTAAAAGTAGATGACTGATTTGAACAAGTTAGTTTTATATCGGTACAAATCTTATGAATGCGTGACAAGTGCGCTTTTTAATATGAACCTTAATAGATGTGAAAGAGGGCGAATCTATAGAGGTGGTGTGGTATATTTCGATGAGCCATTAAGTGAAAGAAATATCTTTTCGTTTCTGTGGTGACTGAAGGTTTGAATTTCGAACTGTGTATTTGCTTTCTATAATACAGAACTCACGGCTCTTTATAATATACATAATGTGTTCAGTAACTGTTTGAGTAAGCCTGGCGAGGATTCGAAATAGAAAAGACTAGTTTCCACTGTGTGTCTAAACATATTTTGAAACATATTTTGTATGCGATATGTTGGTGTCAGACGTAGCCATGCAGTATATTCTTTGAATTGTCTCTAGCATTTTATTCGCCTTGTTGGTGGTGTGTTGTATATGGTGAATATATGTTAAGGTAGTGTTTACAGATCGAGGTTTTTAAACAGGTTTACGCACACACTTGGTGATTCCACAGGAAAATGATAAGTTATAGCGACGAGCAGCGCATATAAGCCCGCCATATTTGTTAACGTTATTCTGACTTAGCGACGCATCACGCATAATTATAATGCATTAAAATCTTCCTGCAGAACAAGCGAATAACTAGCTTCATGAATTGCGCGATAAATAATAGATTATCGTGCATAAAGACTACGTGTGATGAACTCTTATTAGAGCGATCATTTAAGTATAGCTGGAATCGTAGTTCACCTAAGACGCCCGCATTAATAGGAACAAAAAAACGTTATCTTACAAGAGAGCCTGTGATGTACATTATTAAAATATCACGGATTAAATTTAAAATGCTTTGTTGAAGGAACAAAAATGTCAAAAAGTTGTCTTACTGCAATCTTTTTAATACGAACTTCCCAAGTTTAAAAATTTTCAGTCCCCTCACAAGAGAGAATAATGTTGGACATTAATATGCCACACCTTCTACACAGCATGTAGACGCTAAAGCAGTACCTCTTTGCATACAAACAGAGTCTCGTTCGCCCAGCGTAAGTTTGTGCACGCGCAACGTGACCCGCTGGCGCCATCAAGCGACAAAAATAGGCGGGCACTTGAAGGCCGCTCCCTTTTTTTTTTCTTATACCTGCTTTATAACAGATGTAGTACAGCCAGCAAAGAACACGGGGACGTGGCAGATATCCGTTTATACGCAACAACGTCTTCAACGCAGCCAATTTGTCGAACAGACTCGGCCATTCGAGCAGCTCGGGCTGAGGTCTGTGAACGCCACGCACATATGTCACACTTTCAATGAAATTTTCACGCGTAGAACGAGCATTTTCATGAGCGTGACTGAGCTCGATTCTTGTCCTCTAAAGCCTGTGGAGGCTCAGAACCATTACCATGTTGTATGATTCTTCATCCTCATTTTTAACCGGTAAATAGCGGATGCAATGAGGCATGACTGGTAAATATTTTTTCAAGGTGCTATGAAGGACATCCCAGTGAAAATAGCGTCCCAACATTCAATAAAAGCATGTTTTAAGGCTTTTTACAAAGACTCCAGGTAGTTGGCCAAGAGAAAAAAAAGGATTTCTCACGAGGCCACGTTTTTACTTAGAGGGCGTTTGTGTGGAATCTAAGGGGGGGGGGGGGGGGAAACAAGTTTACGGAGAGTTTCACGAGCATTTTATTCATCTTTTTAGCGAAATCTTCTCCTAAGCCATGACTGTAAGTCATACTGTACAGCGAAACAGGCATCAATATGTCAATTAGGTCATTTTCAATTTTCTTTCGTCTCACATTGCAAAAATATTCTCAATAGAAACGTACCAGTGCGGATAAAAGTAAACGGAGCACGCTATTTCCCTCTAAACTTCTTTACGCCTTGCATAATTGAAACTGGCGGACGAGATATGCGCGTAGCGGTAGTGGACCCCAGTGCCATTATACTTGGGTAAATATTGTTTTCTTATCTGCAGTGCAGAAGGCGTGATTTTAATTTGGTCAGAAAAGACTTGTACCTTCAGCATGCGAAATAAGGTTACAACTTGCGACGAATACCTTTTCAAGGCTTCAGGTACAACCTCGCAGCAGGAATTGCAACGAACTCTGGCAAAGAAGGGATTTGTTTTTCTTTTTATTTTTAGGCGAACTTGTATGAGTACGGAAAAACAAGCCTTTCTGGTCGCGCAAAAATACGAAATGAGCTGCCTTGCCTCTGCAGATGTGCTCGGGCTCTCAAGAGAGGACAAGAATGAATAAGCACTTTATAATACATTCTCCTCGAGATCGGCCGTAGAGCAGCTTACCTCGTTGAGCATTTGTGACAATGCGGTGGGTTGGTTGTAGACTTGTGGTGATTTTATTATGAGCGAAGTTTGGAAGCTTCGCAGTATATTCTTACACTGTGGCCTAGTACAAGAAAGTGCTCAAATTCTGTACGAACTGCAAAAGGTGCGTATTGTCAAATGAGCGTTTCGGCAACTGGCCAGGCTTGACCCCAAACTTGAGTTCGCAAATCCTGATATGTTTTCGGGCATGGGTGCTGCTGTCTATCCGAGAATAAATCCAGCTTGATCAAAACAAGTTAACTGAAACCTTATGGGTTCAGACAGGCAAGCCTTGGCACACATGCCAAATGTTTGGCTTTTGCTTACCTTCTTCAGCTGCTCTCCGCGTGGATGTAATGTATACGTACGCTTGTTGGATCGATCCCTAGTTTATTCCGCTGGTGGCGAAGTATGGGAGCGCCGCCGAATGCTTCTCTGCGTTTCTGCTCAAACAAGGGATTTAACCTGGGCTGTTCAGAGGAGGGCAACAATGTGCCAAGGAGTGGTCATTGGGCTTAAAGGCAGCAGAAGACAGAAGGTGGGTAAAGGAAGTGGAATGGTATGGCCAGAGAGTTTGAGGAGAAGGGCGTCAGACGAGCAGCGACGGGTGCACGGAAAGGGTCGCGGGCTGGAACAAATTAGGGAGTGGAGGAAGCAGGAGGGGACACAGTAGAAGGTACCCGAAGAGAAGCACGGGAGCAAGAAGCAAGAAAAAAAAAAATACTGGACTGCCGAGACGAACGTCGGACGAGAAACAGTGAGGCTGGGGAAATGAAGGGAGAAAATAATGTAAATAACAGCTTTAGGAGGGTAAGAGAAATCACTTCGACGCGAAAGGAACGTTCGACGTTTCTTGCGTCCACCCACTCGACAGAAGGGCTGCGGTGCAACGTTAAGGTTTAGGAAAAGGTAGATACGCAAAGCTGGAGACATAGGGGAAGAAAATTCAGGCACGATCAAGCCAGGGCCTGTGCTGATGCCGTGCCCGCTGATTAGAACAGGCTATGTCCGAAAATCGAATCTCCTGACGGGCGCGAGCTGAGCGTTTTGAATACTAGCTGGAGGAAAATGGGCTTCGTCTTGCACACTGAAACTTCCGGTTTCCTGGACACCACGTCGTGCGCTTACAATCACTCTCTAAACAATATGCATTTACAGAGGTATTCGCACAATAAGATATAGTATGTCCGCTGATACAGGCATAAATGAGTTCATTTAGAGTTAATTTGTGTGCTCGCAGATACCCGCAAGGTTACATGGGGCGGATGTGCTTTTTAGCTCTTTTAAGCGCCACATTTAAGTGAATTCACAGCTTCGTTCTAAGAGCGTGCTAGAGATAACATACTTCCTTACAGCATACTCCCTTATTGGAGTGATGTTCCGCACAAACTTTTTCCATGCAGTAAATATAATAATACTCGCAGTTTTGGGCTTCCTCATGGGTCTTCTTGAGGCCTACAATGAATACTTTATTCCATATAATGTAATACAAAGTAACACGAGAAAGGGCGCCTGATCTGGTCAAAAACACGTGCTCAGGTTCCCCGCAATGCATCACAAGTATCTAGAGTGGCGACTTTTTCTGCCAATTAGGTTAGAGCTGCTCGTGTATCACTAATACAGCGCTTTATTTTCTGAATATTACGAAAGGTGAGAAAAAATTGCCCCCACCGTCTGATAGACATTGAAGTGCAAGAGCGTTGGCTCATGAGTTGTTTAGTGATCACAGCATTTTAGATTACAGCATGATTTGAACCATCATATTTCTTTTACGTTTGACTTTTTTTAAATTAATTTTGACATCAAGTCGTAAACACGTAATTGCACTACTTTCTTCAAACGCTACAGTCATCACTGTCAACGCTGTCTTCACGTCATCAACTTCTTATACATCTTCAACGTTTTCATCATCATCAACAACAAAAAACTTTAAGCATTGCAAACACTGGGCGGCTGTCACTGAGGTAGTTCGCAATGGAACAAATTTTGTCAACCCTCAGATTTCCACCACGATCGTCGAAGTTTGAAAACTCCAAGTTCCCCACTGGGCATGAAAGTATGTTCTGCATAGAACGCCGGTGAACTTCCATGCTTTCAACTGAACGCTGATTGTGTTCGATGCAACGCTCAGTCGCCCACAGCCATTTATATTTCGCTCGACACTCGGCCAGTCGTTGCAAGTTGCCTCTCACTGCTATTCAATGGAGAAGACCGTTTCCCATCACGATGGCTAACACGCACAATGTAAATTTATCCCAGTTTGGGGACGCCATCTTGGGTTGTGACGTCACGTGATAGGTGGCCATACTGAATCCAGAATCTGAAACTATGTCACTACCCTAGATTATGACGTAAGCGTCACGTGATCACTAATGCCGCGTCTTGGATTGTGACGTCACGTGACAGACCACCATCTTGGATTCCGAATCAGAAACTATGCCGTCACCTTGGGCTAGGACGTAAGCGTCACGTGATCACTAACTACGCCGCCATCTTGGGTGGCATCACGTCACCTAGGATGTACCTGATAGGGTAGCAGCCATCTTGGGTGGCTAGGGCGGCAAACCATCCTGGTGAACACTACTTTAGACTCTATTCTAACTCAACCCTTGGTGGTCACGTGACAGACCCGGACAAACCGACGCAGAATCGCCAAACGTGAGAAGTAGGAGCTAATGCTCCTAAAATTCCCTATAGTTTCATCAGTTATCTTTCGAACGCATGGCACCATCAGTGGCGGATGCAAAATTAACACGCAGGTGGTTGGGAGCAGGATTGACAGTGGTCCTGGGAGATATATAAAAACGTCTGACGCCGGTTTTAAGAGGCTGCGACTAAATGGACATTAATTGTCCGCCATGACTTTCAAGGCACTTGAAGTAAGCAAATAAAAACGGTTGCACGAGCGGAAGGGCGCGATCTGTTTGCCGAGCGCCGTTTTGCGGAAGCTGCTTCGTGAAGCCGAAGCCCTGCCGTCTGCGATGATTTCTGAAAGGGTGCACCCACTTGGTCAATGTGAATAATGGTCAGTCTAGCCCCTCGCTGAGAGTGCCTGAATTGTGCAGAGACTTTTTCTGTGATTCCCGCTCAAACGTATTGCAGTAAATCTCACAGCCATTGCTCGCACCATTCACCGATGTCTGACACGGGACAGAAGGCTTTCAGTCACACTGCTTCCGCCGTTCTTTTCAGCGCCCGGTCCGCTACCTCGGTGTAAGGGGCGCGAATACGAGCGGAATCTACTTACGCATTTCAGGTCGAGACCCTAAGTCATTAAGGGCAAGACCACTCAACCCTCTCTGCACATGTTCCGCGAATATTGTGTACGTTATGCAGTGGATCGAAGAAGGAACATTTAGCACATGGTTGCGAATTTCATAAGAGAACGAATACGGACTGGTTGGTACAGGATCATGAATGGGTAGAAACAGCGCTACTAAGACTTATATGCTGCCCCACTTGAAGCAATAAATCATATGGTTGCGAGTCAGCGCATGTGTTTTGTTTGAGCTTAAGAAAACTTCTTGTTGGGCTAGTTGGTGTCTATTCATTATAAGTTAAAGCCGCCAAAACAACACGCACACACACAAGAAAAGAAGAACGGGACAGAGTGCCACTCACAACGGGACAGAGCGCCACTCACAGTTGTGAGAGCGCTCTGTCCCGTTCTTCCTTTCTTGCGTGTGTGCGTGTTGTTTTGGCGCCTTTAACTTATAATGAGTGTTTTGTTTGCTCTCCTGTCCCGTATCAGTAGCGCTGTCTCTTTCCATTCAAATTTCATCTCACTTATTTTATTTTCTGTTAGTCTCGCTAGTCGTGGGAAGATAACTTCCATAAATCTTCCGTACTTAAACATTTGCCGGCTCTTTGACAGAAATATTATGTCGACGGGGGTCCTACCTCATAATCTACCAGCTATTCTTCAAGCTCTATACATAACATCATGGTGCTCTACTGCCCAACAGGCTATAAGGCAGTAGCCGCACCAACGCAACACAGAAAAAAAAAAACGACGGGGAGAACACATCGAGAATTCGGGAGAGAACCAGCAAGTACCACTAAGCTAATTGTAGCGCTACAACACGAAATTTCTAGACACGCAGACAACGCCACGGACTTAGATGATTTTAGTTTAACAACCTTCTGCAGCATCTGAAGGTAGCGGCGCCCTGTGTTAAACGGGCGCTTTTGCATCTCGTTTCTATGAAGTTACCGTGGCCAAAATGGCAAGAATTGGGCCTAATTAGTTATTCATAGTAGTTTCACCGCACTAACACAGCGCAATGAAACCACTATGAATACAGTGGCCGTAGACGGAACGGAGTCCACGGCTATAGATGAGGTCGGCTGGAAGAAGAAAAACGAGAAAGGGAGGAGAGCTTCTTTCTCGTTCTTCTTCCACCCCCTTTGTGTCAGCGTTGAAATTAATACTGATAGAACGTAAAAATAAGCGACTAACGAGCTTTGTCGTCACTTGTCATTGGGACTAGCTCACGACACTACAAATATTTTGAAAAATGCTGCAGCCGAGCACAGGCGAGCTCTCCTTTTCTTTCTTTTTAATAGTTTCTTCCTCATCCCCTCGCTGTTAATCGCAATAAAAAAAAAATATTGAAGACTAAAAAAATAACCAAGTCGTTTTTTTTTTTTCTTTCAGAGAAACTGTTGTGGTCCCTAATTAAGCCGTACAGAGATAGCCCCTATATAGTATTTTGAAGGGAAACGTTGTTTTCTTTTTTATAGAAGCAACGATAAATGCGTTACTGCCTAACTTTGGGATCTTATACCAATGCACCTTGGGCCTTTTTCAAGAGAACGTGCCTTTCGTGTCTAGCGCTTGCCTTTCACGGCATAGCAAAGGAGGGAACTGGATCCAGAGGCATGTATCATGAAGGCAGCACTCTTGAGAACCAATTCAGGCATCGAAAGTGCGAGATGGAACGCCGCGAAAAATATGTACCATGCAACAGAGTAAGGTCATGATCGTTAATCCTATTTTCAGTTCCAATGTATGCCGTCATTCCTTTGCGACTGCCTCGTTACGTGAAGCAGCGAAGCTTTCTACGCTTCATACCGGTCGGTTTTCGAAAGAGCTCAGGATCACGGAGAAATGGAAGACAACATGGGGTGGAGGGGGGGAGAGGGGTTATTTTGAAAGCTAAAGGGCACTCTTTGGGCCGAAATTGACTTTCGAGGTGGGAGGTGAATCTTTTGCACCGTATGCGTTTCCTATATTAGGTTCGCGACTCACAGTGGCGGCTGTGGCGAGCAGCTACCGACCTCATCTATAGCAGTGGACTCCGTTCCGTCTACGGCCACTGTATTCATTGTGGTTTCACCGCGCTAACACAGCGCGGTGAAACTACTATGAATAACCAATTAGGCCCAATTCTCGCCATTTTGGCCCCTGTAACTTCATAGAAACGAGATGCAAAAGCGCCCATCTTCTAATTGTCTAGCTTCACGTTAAACGGACACTATAGAGAAATATTATACTAAACAAGACGGATAGAATCATTTTTTTCTTAAGCGGGAGTGGGGGGGGGGGGGGGGGGAGGGGCAGGGAGGCTAGCTTCAACTTTTACTTTTTTATTGCGCGGAAGAGGAAGCGTTACCAATATTCTCAAAGCTCTTCGACGTTCAAACCTACCAATAAAACTGATGGTATGCGTCATATTTTTGACATGATTTGCGACGGAGCACTACGACCAATGAGAGGTGCCACTTCCAATGACCCGGAACGTAGGCCGCAAGCCGCGGAACTTAACACTGCCCTAGTCAGCCGTACCGGAGGCGTTTGCAAGTGCAGGCCTGTCTGCCGCGTTGTGCAGGAGATCCGGCGTTGCAGACGCTGGGGTTGTCGGCGATGTTACAGAGAAAAGACTGGCACCGCTCTGACAGGTTGTCGCTGGCAGGTGACGTGGGCTTCTTTAAGACGGGTGGGTGAGACGGAAATTGAAGCTTCCTAAACAGTTGAGCGATGAGAGTAAGACACGCTACTCATAGGCCACGCAGGCATGCACTGCGTATAGCTTGGTTAAGGCGGGGCTTTAGCGGCATGCGGTTTTTTTTTCTTCTACTTCCTAATCAGTTCTCTCCACGGTTAATTACTACTTCACAATTATCAAAGCAAAAAAAAAAAGTGATCGCCTTTTTGTGCTAGTGGCTGTTGGCTCCCTTATCTACGCCGGGTTGTCTTTAACATAACAGGTTGGCTTACCCCTCTGCGCTAACGAATACATGCGAGACAACAGAGGCATACATCAAGCTGTTGAAGATCAAACGAGCGGATAAGTGGGTGTACACGAAAGAGGAGCCGCTGACTGGAGCCATGAACGCTATCGTGCCGTAGCCTTAAAGCGGAGCTTGAGTCGATCTCCCCTCAATATATCTGTCTTCCGCTTCTCTCATACATTCCTGTAGGCATTTAGGCGTTTGTATTTTTCATGATCTAACTTGAACTAACCATGGCACCATCCTAATCATCTGTACGAACTGGTGACCCTAGGTACCCGCGTAACAGTCTCGCTTTAACACCCAGTTGCCTTAAATTACTGTGCTGGGAAACATTGGTCACACTCAAAATGTGGCTGCAGCGCAAGGGCAAGTACGCAGATGAAAAAGCGGTCACGATGAAGGGTTTGCTGTCAACTGAATAGATTTGATCAGAAGTGCAAGCACAATCCAGGCCATGACAGAGAAACAAAAGCAGGCTTGATACGGTAACCGTGAATCATAACTGCTATAAAAGAGCCAAGGCGTTTTTTGTGCCACAGCGTTAAAGGCCCTGCTGACCGGAAAGTCCGACGTCGACATTGTCTGCGGTAAATAAATTACAATAAATAAAGCAAGTAGCAGTTATATATAGGTTTGCATACGTCCGTATTGCGCGGGATTGCCGTGAGATGACCGCATTCTGAAAATGTTAATTTTTGACATAACTTTCTTCGTTTCTCTGGGAAAAAAATGCTTGAAGAATACAAACGCAATACTGTTCTTCTTGTTTTCTTTGATAAAAAGTGATTAGAGAAGTAGGTTCTCTACATATAGTGTTTTCCTCTTCCAAACTCTTTCACACTTTGACAGTTTTCATAGATTCCCGTTGTTAAAACTTTGAAGGGCATGGAAACAAAAGCTCGAGCAGACACAGGGCGTCACTACCTTCAGATGCTGCAAAAGGTTGCAAAACTAAAATCATCTCAGAAAGTCTGTGGCATTGTCTGCGTGTCTAGACATTTCGTGTTGTAGCGCTAGAATTAGCTTAGGGGTACTTGCTGGCTCCGTCCCGAATTCTCGACGTGTTCTTCCCATCGTTTTTCTTTCTGTGTGTTGCGTTGTTGCGACTGTTGGACAGTAGAACAGCATGATGTTATGTATAGAGCATGAAGAATAGATGGTAGAGCATGAGGTAGCACCCCCATAGACATAATATTTCTATCAAAGAGCCAGCAAATGTTTAAGTACGGAAGATTTATGGAAATTATCTTCCTATGACTAGCGAGACTAACAGAAAAGAAAAGAAGTTAGATAAAATTCTAATGGAAAGAGACAGCGCTACTAAGACGGGACACGCGAGCAGAAAAAACACATGCACTGACTAGCAAGCATATGATTTATTGCTTCAAGTGAGGCAGCATATAAATCTTAGTAGCGCTGTTTCTTTCCATTCGTGATCCTGTACCAACCAGCTCATATTCGTTCTCTTATGAAATTCGCAACCATGTGCTAAATGTTCCTTCTTCGATCCACTGCATAACGTACACAATATTCGCGGAACATGTGCAGAGAGGGTTGAGTGGTCTTGCCCTTAATGACTTAGGGTCTCGACCTGAAATGCGTAAGTAGATTCCGCTCGTATTCGCGCCCCTTACACCGAGGTAGCGGACCGGGCGCTGAAAAGAACGGCGGAAGCAGTGTGACTGAAAGCCTTCTGCCCCGGTTAGACATCGGTGAATGGTGCGAGCAATGGCTGTGAGATTTACTGCAATACGTTGGAGCGGGAATCACAGAAAAAGTCTCTGCTCAATTCAGGCACTCTCAGCGAGGGGCTAGACTGGCCATTATTCACACTGAACAAGTGGGTGCACCCTTTCAAAAATCATTGCAGAAGGCAGGGCTTCGGCTTCACGAAGCGGCTTCCGCAAAACGGCGCTCGGCAAACAGATCGCGCCCTTTCGCCGCGTGCAACCGTTTTTATTTGCTTACTTTAAGTGCCTTGAAAGTCACGGCGGACATTTAGTGCCCATTTAGTCGCAGTCGCTTAAAACCGGCATCAGACGTTTTGATATATCTCCCAGGACCACTGTCAATACTGCTCCCAACCACCTGCGTGTCGATTTTACATCCGCCACTGATGGCGCCATGCGTTCGAAAGATAACTGATAAAACTATAGGGAAATTTCAAGAGCATTAGCTCTTACTTTTCACGTTTGGCGATTCTGCGTCGGTTTGTCCGGGTCTGTCACGTGACCACCAAGGGCTGAGTTAGAATAGAGTCTAAAGTAGTGTTCACCAGGGTGGTTTGCCGCCCTAGCCACCCAAGATGGCTGCTACCCTATCAGGTTCATCTTATGTGACGTGATGCCACCAAAGATGGCGGCGTAGTTAGTGATCACGTGACGCTTACGTCCTAGCCCAAGGTGACGGCATAGTTTCTGATTCGGAATCCAAGATGGTGGTCTGTCACGTGACGTCTCAATCCAAGACGGCGGCATTAGTGATCACGTGACGCTGACGTCATAATCTAGGATAGTGCAATAGTTTCAGATTCTGGATTCAGTATTGCCGCCTATCACGTAACGTCACAACCCAAGCAGCGTCCCCAAACTGGGATAGAATTACATTGTGCGTGTTAGCAATCGTGATGGGAAACGGTCTTCTCCACTGAATAGCAGTGAGAGGCAACCTGCAACGACTGGCCGAATGTCGAGTGAAATATGTATTATGCCTGTGGGCGACTGAGTGTTGCGTCGAATGCAATCAGCGTTACGTTGAAAGCTCGGAAGTTCACCGGCGTTGATGCAGAACATACTTTCATGCCCAGTGGGGAACTTGTTGTGTTCAAACTTCGACGATCGTGGTGGAAATCTGAGGGTTGACAAAATTGGTTCCATCGCGAACTACCTCAGTGACAACCGCACAGTGTTTGCATTGCTTAAAGATTTTTGTTGTTGATGATGATGAAAACGTTGAAGATGTGTAAGAAGTTGATGACGAATAAGATAGTGTGGACTGTGATGACTGTACTGTTTGAAAAAAGCAGTGCAATCCCGTGTTTAAGACTTGAGGTCAAAAATCAATAAAAAAAAAGTCAAACGTAAAAGAAATATGATAGTTCAAATCATGGTGTAATCTAAAATGCTGTGATCACTAAACAACTCATGAGCTAACGCTCTTGCTCTTCAATATCTATCAGACGGTGGCGGCAATTTCTTCTCCCCTTTCCTAATATTCAGAAAATAAAGCGCTGTACTGGCGATATACGAGCAGCTCTAACCTTAAACTGGCAGAAAAAGCCGCTATTCTAGATACTTGTGATGCATTGCAGGGAACGTGAGCACATGTCTTTAACCAGATCAGGCACCGCTTCCCGTTTTCCTTTGTATAACCTTGTAGGGGGATAAAGTACTCTGTGTAGGCCTCAAGAAAACCAATGAAGAAGCACAAAACAGCGAATATTATTATATTTACTGCATGGATAAAGTTCGTGCGAAACATTCCTCCAATAAGGGAGTATTCTATAGGGGAGTATGTTATCTCTAGCACGCTCTTAGAAGAAAGCTGTGAATTCACCTAAATGTGGCGCTTAAAAGAGCTAAAAAGCACATCCGCTCCATGTAACCTTGCTTGGTATCTGCGAGCACACAAATCAACTCTAGATGAACTCATTTATGCCTGTATCGGCGGACATACTATATCTTATTGTGCGAATACCTCTGTAAATGCATATTGTTTAGAGAGTGATTGTAAGCGCACGACATCTTGTCCAGTTAACCGGAAGTTTCTGTGCGCAAGACGAAGCCCATTTTCCTCCAACTAGTGTCCAAAACGCTCAGCTCGCGCCCATCAGGAGATTCGATTTTCGGACGTAGCCTGACCTAATCAGCGGGCACGGCATCAGCACAGGCCCTTGCTTGATCGTGCCTAAATTTTCTTCCCCTATGTCTCCAGCTTTGCGTATTTACCTTTTCCAAAACCTTAGTGTTGCACCGCAGCCCTTCTGTCGAGTGGGTGGACGCAAGATACGTCGAACGTTCCTTTCGCGTCGAAGTGATTTATCTTAACATCCCGAAGCTGTTATTTACATTATTTTCTCCCATCATTTCCCCAGCCTCACTGTTTCTCGTCCGACGTTCGTCTCGGCAGGCCAGTATTTTTTTTTTCTTGCTTCTTGCTGCCGTGCTTCTCTTCGGGTTCCTTCTAATGTGTCCCCTCCTGCTTCCTCCACTCCCTAATTTGTTCCAGCCCGCGACCCTTTCCGTGCACCCGTCGCTGCTCGTCTGACGCCCTTCTCCTCAACCTCTCTGGCAATACCATTCCACTTCCTTTACCCATCTTCTGTCTTTTGCAGCCTTTGAGCCCGCCTTCCGCGCGACCACATGCGCCCCCAATGACCACTCCTTGGCACATTTTTTCCCTTCTCTGAACAATCCAGGTTAAATCCCTTGTTTGAGCAGAAACGCCGAGAAGCATTCGGCTGCGCCCCCATGCTTCGCCATGAGCGGTATAAACTAGGGATCCAACATGCGTACGTATACGTGACATCATAGCCTCCTTTATACACTTTGTGCCTAGCAACTCCGCACTCCGCGGCCGTCGCCGCCGCTTCTCCTCCGTTGACAAGTTACGCTGCTGGCTACCGAGAGATAGAGACAGCGACGTATGGTCAGGGTCACCCTCGCCAGGCGAGGGCTGGGTGCGCCGTGTTACAAAGCGGTCCGGATAGCCACGCGCTGCCGCTTTCTCGCTGTTTCGTGGACTGTTTTGCAGTGTGCAAGGTCATGCTTCTACTTTTCTCTGCCTTCGGGTGTTGCAGGAATAGAGCATTGCACCAACTGGTAAGTGCCAGCTTTGTTTTGTCCTTGCGGCGATAGCTCCGAAGTGTTCAGCTGCTTTAGAGCTTGGAAAAAATCGTGACAGCACCAAACACTGTGTTTATTAAGCGTCAATACTGCAATAATAATGTTAGATGACATCTGTGCTTTCTGGACTGCAATGCTGATTGCTTCCCTTCCTAGCTCGTCTGCGTAGTGTGTTAGATGTGCTCCTGCGAAGGGGTTTTTTTTTTTTTTTTCAGTATAAGCTAATTACGAAATTTTGTGATAAAATAGAATCACAAGATTCACCTATTGTGAAGATGACTACTTTAAAGTGAGTTAAAGCGAATCGTGCAAAGCCTATATTAGTTTTCCTTGCCAACTAAATCGCTGTCCCTCTCTAGCATCGGAAACCGAAAAACTCCTACTCAATCGCATTAAGGCTTGTGAAAAATAATGACAGCACCAGAAGTGGGTTTATTACGCGTCAGTAAGGTGATAATAATATTAAATGTGCACGTGTATCTTCTGGACTGCGATGCTAACTTCCTCCCTGGTTAGCTCGTCTTTGTGTTATGTTACATGTGCTCCAGCGCAGTATTTTTTGTTTCGCTAACTGCGTATTTCTGCGAAAAAATAAAAACACAAGCTTTGCCTATTGTGACGATTATTTTGGAATGATCGAAACAGAAAGATGCAACGCGTATATTTGTCTTTCCTTGTTTTTCAAGTTAAAAAAAAAAAAAAAAAAACGTGTGTACGACGCACTGAATCATTGAAAGTAACAGCTGATACCAAAATTGTTCTCCTTACAGATCTCAATGACATACTGCGATGCAGCTGTTCCAATCATCTGTAAATCAAGCTGGCTTCTGAAGTGCTATCAGTGACAGCAGTCACCGTAAAATATTTTCCCTATTTGTGGCAACTATTCATCATACCACATCATGTTACTCTTGTAGCACAATTGCTGTTGTGAAATGTGTAAATAAATGCTGGTGCTGAAGAAGGTAAGCAAAAACCAAGCATTTGACATGTGCGCCAAAGCTAACTTGCCTGAATCCACAAGGTTTCAGTTAACTTGCTTTGATGAAGTTTGATTTATTCTCAAACATATAGACAGCAGCACCCATGACCGAAAACGTATCAGGATTTTCGAACTCAAGTTTCGGAAGCCTGGCCAGTTGCCAGAACGCTTATTTAACAATACGCACCTCTTGCAGTTCGTACAAAATCTGAGCACTTTGCTTGTACTGGGCCACAGTGTAAGAATATTTTGCGAAGCTTGCAAACATCGCTCATAATAAAATTACCACAAGTCTACAACCAACCCACCGAATCGTCACAAATGCTCAACGAGGTAAGCTGCTCTACGGCCGATCTCGAGGAGAATTTAAAGTGCTCATTATTCACTCTTGTCCTCTCTTCGAAGCGAGCACATCTGCAGAGGCCAAGGCAGCCCATTTCGTATTTTTGCGCGACCAGAAAGACTTGTTTTTCCGTAGCCTAAAAAAGAAAAAAAGAAAACAATCTTCTTTGGCAGAGTTCATTGCAATTCCTGTGAAACAATGATTTTGCACTGTAGGACAGTAAATTGCCTTTTTTTTTTTAACTGCTATCTTTAGGGCTCCAGTCACGCCAGAACCAGGCCAGTGTGAAAGACGAAACTCCGCGATTAACTAAAATTGTGATGACGTCATAAAATCGCGTGACCACGAAACACGAATCACAGAAAGTCACAGAGGGCTCTCGACATAGCCATTACAAGAGGGCTCTTACAGCTCTACTGATTTGGTACTCCTCTAACGTCAGTACACGATCCCTAATGTCGACCCAAATATCATTAGCTTGTCTGGTGTCTTTGAAAAAAGCGAGGCAATTTCGCTTAAAAGAAAAAAAAAAAACTGGGGAATGGGGGGGGGGGGGGGGGGGGGGGGATTAGAGGGTCTCTCAGATGTCTCTTGAGAGGATATTGGCAAAAGCCTACCATTTCTCTCCTATCATTTGGCTCTTATCGGCGTTCGTTTCAGTGCGACATATAAATAATTGGTTTACAGGAAAAAAAAAATAGGCACGGTATCTGTCACATTTTCCCGGGAAAGTGCGTTTGGACGGTACACCATCGCTCCTGTCGCGTGGCGTTCCTTGGGGCGCCTTCAAGTGTGGGATTTCAGATGGCACGAACGCTAGACAAGAACATATCTCATAGAATCTAGTGGAATACGTTAGATCTTGCGTACAAATCTTGCGCACAACTCTCGCGCATGGGATTTCATTCCATGAGCCTTGAGATGCTTTCGCCTAAATAGAGTAGTATAGCCACAAAACCTACAATCAAGTTCCCGGCATATATGGCAGCTTTGCCCTACAATGAAAGGCTTTTTTGTTTAGTGAGGACAAACGGACGCCTTGTAGAAGCACTTTTACCGAATACGGTGAAACTTGGAACAAAGACGAGCACTTTAAGGCTGCTATGTTAGAACTATGTAGCAGTAACATCACTAACTAATGTAACCAGCGCGCAAAATTTACATGCTGAAAAACAAAGCGACGTCTCTGGATTGAATCCACCAAATGCGTTAACAATCTAAAAAAAAATTCGAAACAAACAATATGCTATAATCGCGTACCTTTTAAGAAGTCTCATGCGGTGCCGTAGTTTTTTTTTTCTTTCGTTTCTGCAAAAAAAAAAAAAAAAAAAAATATTTGTCATTCATTACTACTTCTGTGCTCAATGAAACACGCAAGCAAGGTCTAAAAAAAAAATATCGTTCACAGCCATTGCTAGTGTGAAAGCCGCCTGTCTCAGGCCCTTTTCAACAAAACGCGACACGAACCCCTCAAATCTTATATTTATGTGCCAAATGCGACTCTTCCATCGTTGCGAGCTATACATTTTCCACGAGAAAAGAGTAAGGTAATCCTACTTTTCTATTATGATCTTAGCAGGCACCGCACCATGCTTAGCCTACGAGGCAGCTTGTTGCAGCGGCGCTTATCCGATTGGCAAACATAGCAGGTCGCGCGCTGCAGGAGAAAGAGATGGTGAGAAAGAGAGGCGGGCTGCTGCCGGCTCGCGTTTTGTTAGCGGCATGCAACCAACAACATCCGGCTTGCGGTCTTCTGCCCAATTTCAGTGGTGACTATTAGGAAGCAAAGAAAACACCGCGCGTACATTGTTTGCACAGAGCAAACACGTCCGGCACACGGCGGCAACCCGCGCCACACGCTGTCGTAGCCCGGCCGGCCTATGGCGCGTTCGCCGACGAGCTGCGCGCCGTTTGTTCTCAGTGGGCTCGTAACGGCCGCGAGCTGCGTCACGTATACGCTGGACTCTGATGCCGTCAGTCAACGCTGCCGTCTTGCCGTGACACTGGGCGCATGCGCGACGGCATGAAACGGGGAAAAAAAAAATGTCGCGAATAGACTCGCTACTATTTAAGATCCTGATCGTTCCGTTGCATGCCTTTCGTATTTTAAAAACTTATTTACAACTATTACATATTGCTAAAGCTTTCTGCAGACGATGCAGCGATATATTCGGATGACGAAGGCAGGCTGTAATAAGAGAAAATTGCAACAAATCGTCGCTACTAAACGCTATGCTTTTGGGGACATATTCATTAAATAAATTATTTCTGAAAAACTCATTTCATTCGGAGGTAAATGTTTACTTATTTTTGTTTTTGCTTTTTTTATTATTATTTTGAAGAGCAGCAAAGGGAGGTGGGGGGGGGGGGGGGGTGGATAGGACCCCTCAACGCATACGACGCTATTTATGAGGTTGAATATGTTTCGTTTCGTTTATGGAGTTTAACATCTCGAAACAGGTGCGGTTAAGTGGGACGCCTGGTGGGGGGCTCCAGATATTTCGACCACAATAGGTTTCTTGAAAGTGCGCTGACATCAAAAGTACAGCCCGCGAGTGCCTTTTTTTCGCCTTCATCAAAAAGCGGCCTTGTTGGCCGGGATTCGATCCAGCATCCTTGGGTTCAACAGTGGAGCGCCGTAACAACTGAGCGTATAAACACTGGGATTGCTCAATATGCAGTGAGAACGTGAAGTTGATTAGTAGTAAATAAAGCCCTGTGTTGGAAGATTTCTTTTTTTTTTTTTTGTAGCGAACAACATTTCTAATTTTACACATTTGACAGTGTTCGTGCAAACTTCACGAATATTTCGAAGCCGGAACCAGCTTAGCGCCCAAGAATCATACGACAGTCTCTCGCCCTATAGTACTGTATGGTCCGCAATCTCATTCACATGCTCCTAATGTAAGCTCTATATATATGAACTTAGTAAGTTCATAAAGTTCCTTCTTTCCCTGTTATTGAGTAATAAGGACGACGAACAGTTTCCTTGAGTCCAGACTGCCTGTCGCACTCCTCCAAACTTAAAGAATAGACGTATATGTTTAGACATCCGTGCGTCTGAAAAAAGAAAGTCATATTACTCTTGGACACTTTCACCACTAGCCGAACTAATTTCTACTGCCACAAGGCAATTATGTAAAGTACATCAATATGAAATATAGAACGTCTTACTTTTTTTTTTAGGCAAGGGCTGGCTGAATTAAGATGTAGCGCTTTTATAGAAAGGGTAGATGAAGGAAATGCAAAACAAAAGTCCAATGCCTATAGTCATTGAAATGACTTCGAGCGCACTTGCGTTTTGTTCACGCATCAACTACACCCTTCCACTTTTACTTCTTCTCTCCTTCAAAAGTTTTTTTTTTTTTTGTCTCTCTTGAACACTGGTTGTTTGCGGCTGCTTTTTAAGTGAGCAAAACTGTCAAGATAGAAAGCTCACAACAAGCAGTAGTGCTATCAAGTATTAAAGAAGCTTGCTTATACTTTTGCACTGAGCTACGGGATGAACGCGTGGCCCGGCCTTGTTATCCTAGCTTTTGAAAACGCATTAAAAAGCTCATTATCGAAGCAAGAATTTTGCGAAGATTACTTTTCCCCTCATTTCTGCCACTAGGAACGGCCTCTTCTATCACAATAGGCAAGTTTATTTTTTTTTGTCAAGGGTGAACACTTGAGTCCGGAATGATGAGCTAATTCTGGCCTCGTTTCGACGTCACTAAATGATGGTATGAAGGCAGCATATACAGGTAGAAAAAAAAAGGAACCAGGCTCACCCAAATGCTGCTTCGACTGTTTGCTTTCAAAGGAATTATCGCGGAGAAACAGCTTGGTGATAACCTCAACACGCAGTGGCCGCAAATTACCTCACGCTAAGGAACTAACAAATTAAAAAACCTTCGTCAACGGCGGCTTCGCTAGGCTGGAGTAAAATTTTGCCTGCGGCACTTTGCGATTTTAACCTTGGCCGAAGGTTTTCGTTGCGCACATACCGACGTCGTTAGCCGTTAACCTCATTATTTCCGGAAATAATACTGTGATAGTCGCATAAACAACCTAAGTCTGCAGTAACCTACACGCACAATTCTTCCGCGAAAGAAAGTAGCCCGTTGTTAAAGCTTTTCTGGTTACTTAAATACACAACTAACTGACGGAGAAAATTAAAATCGTAAGTATTTCGATGCTTCTGGCTTATTCGGCTTTATCAGATATTGAAAATTGATTCTGTTTACTGGTGAGCGCAGCAATACACATGCCGCGTGCCACTACCCATTGTTAGCGCCTGGTGTGTTCTTCTTTTCTTTTTTTTTTAAGTTGTATCCTACTATAATAGTGCTCAAAGTTAACAACGTCCACGAACAGGTGGGTCACTGGGTAATTTCATTACAGAAGTCAGGCAAAAAGCATCGAAAGAAAAAAGCGCTGATACCTTCGCATGACAGGAACTGATGCAGCTCTGTAAACCGGCACCGGCGCATTCATACGTGCTTTCATGAAACGCTGCCTCGGGATCCCATTTGTCATTTATTTTTATTCTTTTCAATCAAGATGGGTGACTGCTTTCGAATGCATATGCAACGCCATTGGTCTTGCCGAAGGGCAAAAATGCACTCTGTACGAGGAGCGACTTAGGTTCTGCGCATTTGGGAAAAAGAAAGCTTAGCTTCCACAATTTTGTAAGAACTTGGAATTAATCTCCCATATGCATTCCTTGCCACCAAGCCCCGTGTTTTACTTGTACAGCAGGTTACCCTATAGTTACGGGTAATCAATCAGCCCAAGACGTGAGCCGTCGGGTGTTGTGCGTATATTTTAGCAAGCGCCAAAGAAGCCAGCACCTCTTTTTCGTTAACGGCTTGACTTAAAGGAATGAAGACGGCAGCGTATACAATAACAAAGATTACGAACATTTTCTTCCTTACTATTCGTCGGGTTCCGCTTTGTTCTTATGTAGCTGTATGCTGTCCAAGCCCAAACTACTTTTGCTATAAGTAGGCTCAAAGGTAAAATCCGCCATCACTTATCGTCATTCGTGTCCATGTTCTTATGATTAAAATGTCTTTCCGAACAATTTGTCAGCCTAATATGGTGATTGAGTAGCTGTCTTCAAGTATACACCAAAACAATGCACCAACTAAGTATATAGTTTGCATGTAGCTTCCATATTATATGGTTCAGGCTCCAACTGAATGCATCGAAAGACCCCTGCACCGGAAGGGAAGGCTTGTTGGAGTCGACTTCCAACAAGGGTAAGAACACCAAGACACTATTAATAATTGTTCATAGCATAACTGTCCATATTATAATAGATGTTATAATAAAAATTTAGCACATCTTTATTTAATGTTCTAAGCGACATATTCTAATAGATGATACAATAAAAGTTTAGCACATGTTTATTTAATGTTCCAAGCGACATATTATAGTAGATGTTACAATAAATGTTTAGCACATCTTAATTTAATGTTCCAGGCGACCCTACCGTAGCTACTTAACAATACTTGGAGTTATTAAGTTCATGGTGTTAACTACGATGGTAGGCATCTTTTAGATAACCTTGAAGAGCGCTGGGGCGGCCATGCGCCCCTTGAAATTCGCGAAATCGTTGAGACTGAGAGAGGTTTCATCGCAAACAAAGGCAGGAAACTCAGTTTGAGCTGTGACTCTCTGGCGTTTTTATAGTCGCAAAATGATTAGAACCTCTCCTGTAAGCTCCGCTTATCATTATAGAGAAATTAAATCATCGGGTCATGATAAATAGAAAAGGTTTATACTGTGGGCAATCCGCAATAACGCTGGCTTGCGTTGATCTGCCTTAGCTTCTTACTCCACTGCCACGCCTGCACAACCGTGCCACCTCATGGAAGCAGCATTTTTTTTTTTTTTTTGCATTTCCGTCCGGTTTCCACTACTTTTTTTCCACCATGTTTCTGAATTTAGCTCACAGAACTTTTGTCGTTTGGTTAATTGTTTTTTATTGTTACAATTACAACGCACCTAACGCATGCACAAACTGGGAGCCTCCCACTATTCGTGCTGAGTCAATAACGTATACCTTAACAAGTGTCCAGCTTACGAGCACCGTTCAAAATATTTACCTTCCGAACTACATACGGGATCATAAGCGTGGTTTTCTTACGTAGAGCTTCGCTGAGTATATTCTACTGATATATGTGGCATTTGTGTCGTTCATGACCTTATAGTAATTTTCCTCTACATGCGTTAACCATGTGCAGTCCCTGTAATCGCGTTCGAACACTAGAGTGCCTCTCTGTTTTCGCGGAATAAACCTCTCAGTTTTTGTTTGTTTGCTTATTCGGTGCTGTCATTTTCATCAAGAATAGCAGCAAAAAAAAAAAAAAAATAAATGAAAATGTGCAGTGACATGCGATCCTAATAAAATTGCGATTTAATGTACTTATTTTAACCTTGCATCGAATATTATATCAAAAAATCAAGGCAACAGGCAATATGTGACCCGAACCGGGTTTGGCTGAACGAATGACTATCATGCAGAAAGCGTATAATAAATTTAGGAAGATGAAGAACGTGCGAAACGTAACACAATTGGAACGCGTCTAGACAGCCAAAAGCCACCGAACCCGAGGAATGCATGCGGAAATGCTTCTGTGTCTTTTTTTTTTCTTTTTGGGGTTGTTCATTAGAAAACTACTATAATAGTGTAATCAATATTTACCGGAAAGATAACTGATTCGAAAGGAGAAGAAATCTACTTTTCTAATCAGTTATCTCTCTTGTCTAAGCTAAGGTTACCTATACTAATTTCTTATTGATTCACCCCTAAATGAAACAACAGAAATAGAAACATCTCCGAGCATTCCTCAGTTTGCGTGGCTGTTGGCTATGTTTATATGCTTATCGTTGCTTGCCCCTCGATTCCCTATGCCCGTCCGCTAAACAGCACATAGAAATAACCATTGAAATACACATATATAGCCGATTTTCAACACATGTGTAAAAACTATCTAGTTTTAGCTATTTACGATAAACATGTTTATAGCTTTCGGCTCACATATAGTTCGCAATGAGAATGAATGCATGAAAGTGTCAGTATAAGATAGGAACTTAGCATGTGAGGTTTTAACATGTTGGCCTTGTAAAAAACTTTGTTAAATATTTTGAAACACCGAACTTTATTCTATTTTGCATCAGTTACATATGTTTCTTAGATGGCGTAGATTGCCCAATTTTTAAAGGGTTAGATGTTAGACGTTTTCTAGCAGTTCTTCCAATGGGTCTGTTGCACTGTTTTGTTAAATATAACCTAGCACATCTCTCTGCCTTTGAAATTTTAATGATCTTTTTATTGAAAGAAAGCCACACGGCGTCAACATACACTAGCACAGATCTGACAAATGATTTCCAGTAAGTAATTTTGTCTCCACCGGCGTCGTCTAATAGGACTGTTGATGAGAAATAGCTGCTTTAGAGCGGTTGTCATGACCATGTATACATGATATGCACATTTGACGTCAAAGGAAAGTATTGTGCTTACTTGAGCTCGTGGACGAATAAGGCAGGTCTGCATTGCTTACCTGTTACGAAAAGCAGAACAGGTTTTTAGCATTATATATTAGGTATATGCAATTTATTACACCTCGCGGATTTTTTCTTTTTTTTTTTACGCAGTATTGAAAGTTGTTTGATTATAGATGCATTTAATTTCCTTATAAAGTGCATGACGTCGTTGAAAAAGTCTGACATTTCTGGAAATACTAGCAGGTACGTTGCTAATAAAGATTAACAAGAAATTACTGGAGCTACAACTCTTCTTTTTGTGTACTTGGGGTGACAATAGCAGTTGGCTATTTGTCGCTATTATGACAAACTAAGTGTACTCAGGCGAGCAGTCTTTAATCCAACCTAAAATGAAGCCATGTCCCAGAGTTAGCTTCAGCTGTGTCATAACTTTGTGTTGCGATGCGTAGTCAAAGGCTTTTGAAGTTCCCACAAATATAGACCCCCCCCCCCCCCTCCCCCCTCGCGCTTCCTGTTTTTTATTTATTTATTTTTGCATTAAGTACCAGCGGAAATGTCCTCCATTAGTTCAGTTATTTTAGTGACACCACAATGCCATCGACGAAAATCTTTCTTGATATTTGTCTTGCAGCACATAACAGATAGTGTGTGATGTGCTTCAAGGCAATTTCTTCATGTAGTTTTTGATTTTAAATCTAAATTCTAGCATGTTGTGACCATAAAAAAAATTGTGGTTTAACTCTGGGTAACGATAGTTGAATTGCCATAGCGACGGCGGAAGCTTCTTTTGCCTGCTACATTATTCCCCTATCACGCCCTATCAGTGTAACGTGCTGCATTATTGAGGACACTTAAGCTCATCCTTTAAGAGTATGATGCGAGAGCGTAAGCTACCAGCTCACATATAAATAAGAAGGTTTGGTTTGGTTTGGTTTGTGGGGTTTAACGTCCCAAAGTGACTCAGGCTATGAGAGACGCCATAGTGGGGGACTCCGGAAATTTCGACCACCTGGGGTTCTTTAACGTGCACTGACATCGCACAGCACACGGTCCCCTTGCGTTTCGCATCCGTTGAAAAGCGGCCGCCGAGGTCAGGATTCGATCCCGCACCCTTGGGAACAGTAGCCTAGCGCCGTAACTACTGCGCCACCCCGGCAGGGCTAAATGAGAAGGGTTCAGTGCTGCTGAACCGAATGTGGAGCGAAAACATTAGGTGCCGGTGACCAAGCGTTCTTCTTCTTCTTCTTCTTTGAACTTTTGGAAAAAAGGAAGGCGCAGTACATTTCGGGTGGGCACCGCGGAATCGTGGGCACGCACAATTTATTTGTCAAGGTCACTTGAAGGTAAACCGTGGTGACCGGCTGTAAGCTACGCGATGGCTCGAAACCTGGCGCAGTATTGCTATCGCAATGATACCAGTGATTTTGGCAGAACTAACAGCCGCTAAGAAAAGCTAGCAACCTGCAGTAACGACAGAACAAACTTTCCTGGGCATGGGCCAGGTTGCCTACGACGCTGCCGCTGCGTTTATGTGCTTTTTTTTAGCCACAGAAGTGAAAGTCAAAGTGATGCATGGAGTCTTCTTTCTGAGGGCGTCGTTTTGTGATGGCGATGCTCATAAGTTGAGCTGTACCAAGGTAAAAAACTAGCATGCGAACGGCGACCGGCACCTTGGATTCAGCGCACTTTCAGCAGTAGCAGAGAAAATAAGGCTGCTCAATGGCACGATTACCTTTTCATTTTTCAAAGACTCTGTGGGTGTAGGACTGCAGCACCGGACCCACCTAAATTGTCTTATGTGAGGGATTCGGGAAAAATTGCTGAGATCGCGCGTCGTGGACAGCATTCAAAGTCCGAATGCAAGTTCGCGAATACAGAGAGCATGAGTCACAGTCAGATGAGCGTCTGTCAGCTCTCGCGACGTTTAAAAATTAGAGGGTCTTTCAGATGTCTCTTAAGCAGAGAATGGCGAAAGCCTACTCTTCCTCTCCTATCATTTGCCTCTCATCGTTTGCCTCTTATAGGCATTCGTTGCAGTGGTGCTACATATGATTAAAATTGGTTTACAGGAAATGAAAATCGCTGTATCGGTCACACTTTCTCCGGCAAGTGCGAGTTTGCGCGTATACCCCATCGCAGCTGTCGCGTGGCGTTCCTTGGCGCGCGTTCAAGTGTGGCATTGCAGATGGCAGGAACGCCAGACAAGGAGAACACATTTTGCGGAATCTCGTGCACAGATTCAACGCCTCCTAATATGAGGCGCTGACAGACCTCGCGCACAACTCTCGCGCACGGGATTTCGTTCCCACGAGCCCAGAAAGGCTTTCTCCTTAATAAGTAAAGCAGCGGTCGCACGAGATTGTTATGGTATAGGCTTCAAAGAGGAGGATGCTCGGGGAATCTTAGGGATGCGAGATGCGTCCGCTATAGGCAGATTCACGTGACAGTAATAAGTGAAACGTGATTGCGACTACCGAGCAGTCGGGCAGCCTTTAAACTGAGTTTTTATTTTGCGTGCCCGCCTTGCATGCCGAGTAGCCTTGCGCTGCTAACATAGACATTCGCTGGTTGTAGAGTGCCACATGACGGCTTGGAAACTGCAGTCTCAATATTACGCTTACGACACGTTTGTATACCGCACTTGTTTCATATTACACGTTTGAATTGTCGTTCCTTAAACAAAATTACTTTTCAAATATCTGATGCTCACGTGTCACTGAAAATGAAACGGCAAAACAACAAATTTCTAAGAACAAAGCAGGATGTATTACTGTAGTCGGTTCACAAAAGTTTTCAATCTTGGGAGGTCCGTGACTTTTGAAGTTACGTGCATGAAAGAAATTTACTGAAATTTATTTATGCTACACTGACGAGGAATCTACTAATTCTTTATTAACGAACCTCAGCCCATCTCAGGGATTTTCCAGAAGAAGGTTAAAGCGCAGGTCGAGATGGTCGATATCCAGCAGCACCTCTCCACTACGGTGGGCCACGAAGGGAAGCCTTGCTTTGGCCTCCTATAAACCTCATTTCATTCTGATAGTTTGTTTAGTATTGTGTAAAACGCTTTGTATCGTGCTGAGTATTAAACACACATCTTGCGATTACTATATATTTCAGTATTTTTTTTTTTACTTCCAGAGTACCAGATTATAAAAGGTAAGCCTAAATGGTCAAAAAGTATTTAGAGAATGACACTTTATAATAATTCATATGTTAGAAACATGTACAAAATTAAAGCGGCTTTCTATTCACGACGCTTGTAAAAGAGAGTTGGGCGAAACTTTCCTAGTGATAAGCTGAACACTACAGGCTCTTAAGGCTTCCAGCGGGCATGTAGCAGTTTCCCAACATGAATATTCAATTTTCAGCCGAAAAGACGCGTCGGCGTGTCGTTTTGGCGTTATTTGTACGAACCTCTGCATTTAAAGGTTTTGGAAACGCTATTGTCAAGCATTTTTCGCAAAAATAGAATTGCAATTACCCATAAGAACTAATAAAAATGATTACGTTTCTTCAAATCGAAGGGAATTACTTGAATGATACATTTTATTAATCTCGTAATACGGAAGATGTCGCGCTGAAGTGGCACTGAAAACACAGGGCGTGCACATGAACGGTAGAAAGACGAGGCTTCGTCTTTCTGCCATTCCTGTGCATACCTTGTGTGTTCTTTATCAATTATGCGCGATATTCTCCACTACGAAGCACCAATTAGTCCCCGTACATGCGTTGTTTGTGCTTGTGATGCGCATGCGTGGTAAAGAAAAAAAAAAAGGGAAAGAGCAGGGGGGGGGGGGGGGGGGGGCGAAAGCGCAATCTGCTCGCGGACAATGGTCATATGACATTATTCTGAACGGTGTTTTACCAGCAGTGCTCCTAAGCGCTCGACATCAGTAGCGGCGGAAGCCGTAGCTTCCAAAATAGCCAGTGTCTTGTCGATTCCACTAATGAGACTTGTTGAAGCAAGCATACAACCGAGAACAACGTCCCGTCACGTGCAGCCTATTACTTAGAACGGCTTCTTGTGTCATATCTTTCGGTATACACCAAACCGTTCTCTCAGCGAATTGCAGAAACAACCGGGAAGGTGCAGCGAGTACTGCATTAATGATTTAAAAAAACAGAAGCAAAGTCCACAATGGATCTGTTGAGCTAGACTCTTAATAATGAGGTAATTTAGGCAGAACTGACGCGAACAATAGGGAATGGCTTTGTCAGCAAGTTTTCCTATCTTGAAGTGGTGAGCAAGATTTGCAAAAGGCACAGATAAACTGTTCACTGGGGGATAAGGCACTCAGCTGTCCCTCAGGGAAATTTGCCTCCGGGCGGACAAGACAGTGGCTAAGAATTGATGGAGTACCACCGCTTCGTTCCGATGACAGGGGGAAAAGTCTTAAATTCCCACGTTGGCATCAGGACGCCCACGGGCCGCAGAACGGCTGAGGAGGCTCGCCGACGTTCCTAAAGGCCGCGTCGCCTAATTATTCTGCCCCAGAAACGCGTTTCAGAATGAACGCCTTTAATGCGCGCGCCGACGAACTAATCATGACGATGTGAGGGCAGAAGGGGCTCGAGTTCAAGTTCCCCTAATTACTTATCACATGCTTCCCGTGAACGGGTCGAGCTCCCGGAACGTTCCGGCTTTCTCCGCAAGTCTGAATGCTTGATTTGGAACGCGCAGGCGTGTCCAATCTCTTTCGAAACATATGACGGCATGTCCGTGCGATTTATTCATTTGCTATCTTTTCTCAGTATTTCACCATGCTTAACCTGGGAATATTCCAACCCTCGGATTTTTTAAATTGACTTATTTCGTGTCATTGGGATAGCGTGGCTAGTGAAGCGCCCGTTTCGAGTGTGCTGGCGCTACGGAAAGGTGTAAAGGTTTTTTAAGCATGATTTCACACTAGCAATTGGGGAACATGCGCTACCAGCGAGCGTCGTATGTTTTATCGGTGCTGGTTATCACCTTTCAAAATGTGATTGTGTCTTTTTACGAGATTGAACTGGTCTCGGAGTTTCAGCAAACAGGTAGAAATAATTTATAGTGGCGACGAAAAGGCCTATCGTGGCCATATGTCTTGATACTGCTGCTCCTACAGAGGGCAAGAGAGGATGGGAACGCTGGGGACAGAAGGGACACAAAAGGCTGAATAAAAGGAGGCGATGAGAGCCATGATGCCACTCTGTTTCCATCCTCTTCTTCTTTTCATTGTTGTCTTAGCCTTCGCATTTCCCAGATTCTTCTCTCTTCTCTTTTTTTCCTTCTCTTCATTTTCTGTTTTGGCTGGCCCTCTCATCCGATATTCCACGATGACTACTACTAATGCAGCGAACTTCAATTACACGACCACTCGACTTAAAGACACACTCGCGAAACAGTTGGTGAAACTTCTGCCGAAATGCGTTCCCATCGATGGCGCGTATTGGTCGGTTACGGTGCCTTTGCACTGCACTGCACGTTTTCATGTACCTAATAGAATCCTACGTACTCTGTCAAAGATATCTTCACGTAGTGGTGACAAGCCCAGTAGCCACAAATGAAGACATTGGCTTTTCACTTGAATGAAACTCTTTATTGGGCTAACTCGCGCCCGCAATAGAATTAAGGAATCGGCCCGGTGATAGCAACAATCATGCTCGGCGGTCGTTGAACAAATAATGTCTGTCGCACCCGTCAAAGCTCAATTTAAAGCACGAGAAAAAACATGACATTAAGCCGCGAGCGCCGACTAGCACAACCTGCAACATTGCAGAAACACACGCGAGTGGCCGGAATCTTCGAGAAACATCTCGGCGCATCTTGCGCAACAAACTGATAAAGCTGCATCTCGCGACAGCGAGCATGAACAAATACAGAATTGTTCCGCGTGCCAGAATTCTGGCGGCTGCTAAAAAAGCAACAGATATAGCTTTGAATGTTTCGCGGTGATATTTTGGAACGTTAGCTGTATACTATCCTGGGGCCCTATTCTTGACGCACATGGCCGCCGTTCGGCACCATTTTATTTCCCTGATTGGTTATCAGAACAGTCACGTGTTTCAAATTTGTGGCGCGAAATTTCGGTGTGTCGAAATGGCTTTTTGCGGTGACGTGAAAATGACGTCAGCGTGAAAACGGATTTATGGCACCTGTATTCATGATGTCTGAATAGTATTTATAATTAATTGGGGAGGGAAAACAATGGGATATATGATTGAAAGGGAAGCACTTACGCTTGTATTATGAATGGGCTGAAATAAACTGCCCACGGACAAGAGCCGACTCCTGAAATCTGATTGGCAGACGTTGTATGCCGGGAAATACGTCATGCATAAACATTTATTGATGACGTCAAAATGACGTTTCATTACGTAAAGGATGTTCTGCCATTGCTCAAAATGAACAAAGTTGGGCGCACATTTTGAACCACTTGAGGTGACCGCGAAAATAACATGGCGAATTCGACGTGCAGTGCAGGCGGCTGTTAGCTCACCGCAGTTTGGTAGACAGTTTGGTAGACAGTTTGGTGGGCGGTGAAGCAAGCTGACACATCTTATTGTAATTGCATAAAGCACGGAAACGACGTTATAAGGGAACTTTTCAGCTGCGTCATCTTTTAGAGGATTAATAATGAAGACGCAGATTTACAGCCGCTCGAGGGTCGCAGCTACCTTCCGTTGCAAATGCTTTGCTCTCACAGAGAAACCATCGATCCGCGCCGTCGTTGCAAAGCGCAGTAATGCGGCCCGCTAATTCAAGCGGTTGATCTGCGCGAGACGAGGCATTTCAGAGAGCAACAGAAGTTGGGCGAGTTGTAGGTTGTTCATGATGGTTTAGGGGGCGCTCTTTAACACAGAGACAAAGAAAAGAAGAGAAATAAAAGCGCCAGTCCCGTGTTTTCTTCCCTTTGTCTTTGTGTTAAACAGCGCCCAACAAACCATCATGTATTTCAGAGAAAACCGCGATGTTTTCTTATTATCTGTCTGGTCGGTTCGTGAGTACATGAGGGGTCATATGGTTCGATGGCGGAGCAGGAATTTCGCGCGACAGGCAGCGAGGGATCACCAAAGACTGTCTTAAACGTCGGCCCTAAACACTGCCTTTTTTCCCTTGTGAATTGAACAGCCTTTCCACAATGGGAAAAGCAAGCAAAAATACTCACAGCTTCTATTTCAATAAAGGAATGTATGTTCCATGTACATGGCACTTGTTTGCTTGCCACATGTGATGTGTTTCATATATTAAGTTTTGTTTTATTATGCATGCGGGCTCACCATTTGCTTATTTTTTAGAAAAAAAAAGTACTCCGGAGCACGTTATGACGGTACGTTCTAATAATATGATGTAAGGACACTTTGTGTTGATTGCTTTTTTTAATACAGCCGGAAAATAATCTCCCTTTATTGATTTACATTTTACCGTGTTGACAGTAAGGAATAGGTGCGCGCGGCGCCACCCTAGCTTCATACCACGATTTCCTCAGTCATATTTCGCTTTCATTCTCCATTTATCCACATCTGCACGTGTGCAGTAGCCTGGGCATCGCCTAATTAACCTTCCTGCTATTCCGTTCTTCTGTTTCTTTCTCTTTCTCGGACGTCTTTCACGTTTCGCAAGAGCCTTTCGCACGCCAGCGCATGAAAATTCAACCGACTACTTGTAAGGCCCAGCGTATGCTCCAATTAACCAATAAAAGTTTCCACCACCACCTTCCACTTCGTGCATGCGTGTGTGTTGTGCGTGTGTGCGCGCGGGCGTGCGCGTGTGTAAAAGACTCTCTCTCTCTCTCTTTCTGTCTGCCTATATCTCGCTCTCTGCGCTGCTTTCCGCGCTCTAAACAACTGATGCCGACACAATATGTTAAAAACTTAAGCAGACTTGGTTAACTGGCGGTAGCTGGTCATAACGCGGCTTTTCGAAATAGGTGGGTAGCACAGCCAGTACCTAACAGTAATTGATGCTTTGAGACAACGAGCGTTGTCCTCAGACATGGACAATGTCGACTGCCGATTCCTTCTGTCGATTTCTTCTGTTTGCGACCAAGTCCTTAAACGTTTTAGTTCCTGCATTTAAAAGCCGCTGATAAGTGAACGTGAGAGGTCATCGGCGCTTATGAACAACAATGCTACTTTCCGCTCCCTTTTTGCACCACTGCGAATATTCCGTTGCCGTCCTTGCTATTCAGCAGAAACTCGCGCAGCCTTTCCGTGCGTAGCTGATGCCGAATGTTCGACCGCAAGTATGTCATGACTCATGACACACTGATACCGCAACACCACAACATACTTCACTCGCCTCACTGCAACCCGAGGCTTCCGAATCGTGGAATGCACCGCAGCGGCAAGGTTCCTGCAGGAGCATTGTCGTTTTTCATGCTTGGCGCCAATATATAGTAGCAGACGCCAGCGCGCTTTTTCTGTCACTTTATTTCTTTTTTTCTTCAGAATGCGTAACCCGATTGCGTGCTTACGTAAACTGGCACCATCCTACTGCACACGTCACGCGTACGTCATAATTTGAACAAAATAGCGAATTGTCGAGAATAGGGCCCCCGGTCGAAGTAGTTGCTTCCCCTCGTTGACGCCAGGATTCCAAAGAATGGTCACCGTCGGATGACATGTTAACGGCGGGGCCTCTAGTATCAGCAGCAATCCAAGCACAATCTGTACGAAAAAAAATGAACGGGTTGGTGATGCTCATCTTGGCGTAGCTGCCGCGCCCTCTCACGGCGCCCACGCGGCATTTCAAATTCAAGTTCAAGATACCTTTATTGCCGTCAATGTAGAGGCCCTTCCGCTCCCTCAGTAAGACCCTAAGGGGCATCAAAGGGAGAGGGAGCCCCGCAGGGAGACGTCTTTCACAAAGCGTCCCGTGCCAGACCTAAGCAGTGCAGAGACTGGAGAAGTACAAACAAACCAATTTTTCCCCCTTATCTATACAGGGAGGTAGGAGAACCTCCAAAGTTCTGCACCAAATGCGGGATAACCGCTAATCAGGATAACCTGATTTGGAAATGCCCCGATCCTTCAGGGCATATTGACAGAATTACAGAAGAGGAAACCTTGGATGCTCTCCTCCAGAGTCGTGCTCCGGAGCAGCAAGCTTGGGCGTATTCCAAATTTGTTGTCATAACATTCGTTTGAAAATTGCGCAATTTTCATGCCATCAGCGCTGCAAAGCAGCCTTGTGGCTATTTCATCAATGAAGAACTCGCAAGGTAGATTCGTATACTGCGTGCGGCTGGCACATAGTATCAAGAAGTTTCGGATATGTTCTGGAAGGGTCATGGTAAAAAGGAAGCTCGACAGCACGGCTGCGTGACTTCTTGCAAATAAACGAGATTTAAAAATCCCAGAGATATCATTCCCATTCTTTCCCGCTGCCAGCAGTTCTAAGAGAAGCGGCTTTGAGGGCTGGCGTTGCAAACTTGCAGGCCTTTCACGACACACATGGTCGTGCGTAGTACGTGGCATTCTGCAGCTAACGACCGCTTTCTTCACGGCAAGGATTCGGTGCCATTAAAGCTGTGTTTAAAAAAAAAAATGCTTGGTGGGTAGGCTTAACTGCGGCCGTGATGCAAACCTAAAGTTGGCAAAAGTGTACTGCAGAAGAACCGAAAACTGAGCGAGTTGGGGCATCATCAATGAATAACTAAAAAACAGCGCCGCGACTAAGGACACGAGAGAAGATGGGACAAGCGCTGGCTAACAACTGAAGGTTTATTGAAAAACACAGATAATAATACACGCGCCAACATCCAGAACGCATGAGCCCCCACCCTTTCTAATCATGAGAGTCTAGATATTGAATTTCACAGTCATGAAGCAGCACTGAAGGTGTGCTTACACGCGCGTCTCTATTCACATGGATATGATAGGCCTCACAAAGTTCTCGTGTTAATTTGTCCTTATGCCTACAAATAACTTTGGCTTCTTTGAAAATAGCTATGCATAATTTATTATCAGGAAAATCGGGATTATTATTTAAAGGAAAGCCTCTGCAATGCAACGCAAGGTATAGACGACTGATCCATATCACATGTTTCCATCACATACCCATGTGAATAGAGTCACGTGTGTAAGCACACCTTCAGTGCTGCTTCATGACTGTGAAATTGAATATATAGACTGTCACGGTCAGAATGGGTGGTAAGGGGGGGGGGGGGCGCATGCGTTCTGGTTGTTGGAGAGTGTATTAATAGCAGTGTTTTGAAATAAACTCTCAGTTGTTAGTCAGCGCTTGTTCCTCTTCTTCTCTCGTGTCCGTCGTTGCGGCGCTGCGTTTTAATTATTCAGTTGTGGCAAAATTGTGCCTCACTGTAACCCAAGCTTCAGCTAAAGAGTCGGCATTTCATTCTTATCTCCCTACATTTTGTACTAAAAGCATTTGTGCTTGCTTGTTCCATACGCTAGTGTTTCGCGATCTGCTAAATAAAACGTCGAAGTGAAGGCACTGCATCGCCCACGGTAGAAAGGATTTGATAAAGTAATAGCCAGCAGACAAAAAAGAAACGTGAAGCGGCGATACAGGTCGAGTTAAGTCGCAGGTGGAGGGCAGGTTTATACATGAGATCCTATTTGACAAATTCCAGTGGTGCACTTAAGTGTGCCAAGTTGGACTAATGTGAAAGCGTTTCTCTTACCACTATCACTATCACTCCGTTATTTCCACAAAGAGTGTGTACCATCTGGGCACGGGGACGTTTTACCTGGGTTACATGAAGGAGCGGTGCAGATGGAACTTATGAAGAAGACAACGTTCACTCCACAGCGCGAGAGTGTGCTGCAGTTTTACACGAGGCGTGACCTGTTTCGGCGATAGTATAATGCTCTCGTGCTTGGGCCATGGAAGCCTACCTGCTCGGACTCTGTTTCGATTTCTGGCAGTGATACGATTTGTTTTCTTAATGGTGCGTGCGAAAGACTCCCTCTGGTCAAACTTCCCGGTCACACAAAGCATGCGGCAAGAAATGCTTGCGCATTAAAATCGCGCTTCGCTCGTTTCAGACTTATTATTACCATTACAGGCAGTGAAAACAGGATCAGCAGCCCGCGCATTTTACACGCGCCGTCATGCCTTCGAAGGTTCACCTCGTGTTCACGTCGCTGCTTGCAGACTCGAGCAAGCTTATCGCGAAGCGTTCGAGCGATCATCTGGAGAAAAAACTAAGCTAGGTTTGACAGCAGGTGCTTGGTTTCACGGCCTCCATTCGCGCTGAAGCGACACCGCCTATAAATAAAAGCAAGGAACGAGCACATTGCCCAAAATGAAGCAGATGCATGCTAGGATTTGTTCACCAGCACACTACTACAGCGGTCTGAAGCTGTGTTATTTATGTGCATATCAAAGAAGGTTGCTTGCTCGTCGATGCGGGACAATGACAATGCGGGATCGGCTCAATGAATTGAAATTTAAGCACTCAACAGTAGAAAGCAAAAATATTGGGATACATTTTAACTGTCAATGTCATGCAATGATTTCTCGAAGCCTAGTTTACCTGTGACAGTTCCGCATTGAACTAGAGACGTGTGCGCAAATTTCTGTCTTTCCATACGCGCAGGAAAATTGAGCGCCGGCGATTTTGACATCGTCAAAACGTCCCTGGAGGCGGGCGACAATCGTGTTCAGTATGGCTCGCACGGTGAACGTTTGCAGACACAGGCCAACGATCGACCTGTTTAATACTGGTCATTTGTTTTATATCAAATTAGCAGTACAAAGAGTTTGATTGAAAGCAGGCGCTCACCTTCAACCAATACAACGCGAGTCAGTTGTGCGGTCAAGGATTGGGCTGTATTTAGAAAAATAGAGGCCTTCGACTATATGGGCCCTCTCTCCCTTTTTCTTCTCATGGTAGCCCCCCCCCCCCCCTTCTATTCTACTTATTCTACTAGAATACACTTTCATCTTACTACACTGAATTAAAATAAGCAACCAAAGTGCGGCCAGCGGCGTCCATACGACAGTTATACATTAGCACTATACTTTCACAGCGCGCAGGACACTGTTGCAACTATCTAAACGTGGGCCACGTGGGGTCAAGTGTATCTAATGCGGGACCGCAAGCCAGCCCGTTGCGCGTGCCACCAACTATCTTTCATTTCACTGGCACAGTAGGATACCGCTGAACTTTTGTTCGCATGGCTGTTGTAATGATGACGTATTGAATTGGTTTGTTTTGGTGTGGTTTTTGGCGTTTTACTTCCCAAAGCGACTCAGCCTATGAGAGACACCGCAGTGGAGGAAAAGCTGTAGAAATTTTGACCACTTGGGTTCCATAACTTGCACTTACATCGCGCAGCACACGGGCACCTTGCTTTTCGCCTTCATCTAAAAGCGGCCGCCGCGACCGGAATTCCATCCCGCACCCCTGGGAGCAACAGTCGACTGCCCTAACCACTGCACCACCACGGCGAAGCTGAGGTATTGAATAAAGGCACGCTTAGTCAGTTTCTGAGGCCCCACAGTTACGTTAGGTGTCCCGGCGGCAAATAGACAATACAAACACTCGTTAATTAGCTGATCATCTTCTAATGACGTAAGTTGTGTTACTTTTTAGAGCGCAGGTATTTTGGCGCCCGTTCTTGCGTTTCGCGTCATCGTCACGGTAGCCGTTGTCCCTCGTAACCAGCTCCGCAGCCGGGGTAGCGCTAAAGCACCTTAATAGAGAGATTTAGTTTACCGGAGACGTATTACGTCTCCCGGAGACGTACAGACGTAGACGTATCGGACGCCTACTGCGCATGCGTGCAAATTGATGTAGACGTATTCGGCTGACACCGGGCAAAACACGTTTTAGCTGTACGTATCGCCCATACGTAAGACGTATCGCTAGACGTACATGCAGATGATGATGATGGCTATCCAATAAAAAAAGATAGAAGCTATTTGTAATAAATACTTCAAATAATGTCACAAAAATGTCACATGCAGATCCCCCGAAGTCATCATGTTGACGTGTTAGCTGTGTTTTGAATAATTATAATTTGAGCTCACTTTTAATCACTTTGCCACCTGCAGCAAGCCTGAACAATCCAAGCCTAGTTGCATTAAATCCGTTTGTTTTGGTGGTCGCATGGAGGAAGGAAACAACTGCTCGTGTTTGCTGGTGTTCGGTCATGTGCTAGAATTTGCTCCTGCTATCGGTGCAACCTGCCCACGTTACGTTACATCATGCCGACAGCATCCTTCACCCTTCACGACAGGCAGCTTTTAGGCACCCTATCATGGGATGAAATTGAAGACATGCGTAGATTTCAACGGGAGCGCGATATTCCAAAGCCTCGAAGGAACTTACGTGAGCGTGGTACCCTTCAACATCGGCGCCAACAACAACACAGTGTTCAACAGGAGTTTTAGATTCTAGAAAGAGAATTTCGGAGAGCTGCAGTTAGCCCTCCTAATTCCAAATGAGGTCATCAGTGCGCAGCGTGTCAGGGTCTCCGGCTCCGAGGCACCTTGGCACAGCTCGATTTTTACTTCGGTCATCTACTCTACGATATGACAAGTGGCTTGATCTGCAAGCTCTTCAGCGATTCTCCGAGGTAAGTAGCGCATGGTGTGGTGGCTGTGGTGGCTTGACGGTTACAAGCCAAATTATTGATAGCAGTGCTTTCTGTGTCAAATAAATATGCCCGCCGAAACATGTAAAGCAAAGCTGACTGGCTGTGGCGTTTCAGTAGTCATTTTTGAATGCGAATTAGCGCTAATCCTGAGGTTCAGAGCTTATCAAAACAGTCTAACACTTGTGCGACCGCTTATAGCGCTTTCAAATTAAAAGCAAAAAAAAAAAGGCCGGAGCGGATTTAAAGCGATAAATTCCTTGTGAGAAGCGGGGCGGGATGTCGTATCATCCCGCGTGCACACTGCTACGCACTCTCGCGCTACTCATTGCACATCCCCATCAGATTCCATGTGTGCATAAACGCTACCGAGCCTTCTACTCGATATAACTACGTCAAAACCCTACCATTTTGTAGTCGAAAGGCACCAGCGCTCATGCTCCTAGGGATGATGGCATGGGGCCAATGCTCTCTGGCGCGTAACGGCGTTGTGTCGTTTCTAGCAGGCGAGCAGTTTTGGCTACTGTAAAACATTAACGGTTGCAGTTGACTCGTGCCCAGTCACCGAACATCTGCTGCAATCACTTTTTTTTTTTTTTTTTTTTTACGTCAATTAACATAGGCACACTTGTGCTAAGGCATATATATATACCCCTGCTCTTCAACTCGGTTGTAGAGCTTTGGGAAGGTGCTCTCTTGTCGACATCGAATTTAGTGAAACTGTTTAACGTCCCTAATGCAACCAGTGCTATGCTGCTTTTCGATCTTGCCTACTAGCACAGCATAAGGTCATCAACATAAACACTAGCACACTTGCCAGTCAATATTTTTTTTATTAAATTAGGGAAGTCCACGGAAACACAAACTGAGAAATACGCAAAAGGTTGTTATCAGCACAAGTTATTTTTTAATTTGCTTCATGTATTAGAAATACTCAACACAGAAATTTCACAAAATTTTATGCAATAATTTAAACAATGTAAGCAATTTTGGATTTGGCCCTTATCGATATGAAAATCTATATTTGACCCTACTGTGACTGAATGAAATTTATTTCAGAGTCGTTTCTAGTCTCCTGTAAATGATCATACTGTGAATACAGCTGATGAAGAGTTGTAATATTCATTGTCACACAATCAGCAGCACTGATTTGCTCTAAAGTGAGTAAATAAGTGCTTAGTGGGCTTCTGCTTCAAGCAAAGATGTGAGGCTATTTTCTATTGGTAGAAATTAGTTGGAATGTGTTTAATGAAGAGCTATTTTAATTCAGTGCACCATTGTATTGCCGGGGAATGGTAGATGCACATAGGATGCAAAGCGACAAGACAGCGGCAAATATTGTCGTTTCTTGCCAGTTTCGGCTATTTGCTTATGTTGCTAAATGCAGAAAGCCGCTGCCAACAGGCTAAACTGAATGTAGTCTTTTATAAGTTATTTTGCTAGCTTTATGCACAAACTGCTTTGTCTGCTGCAGGCCTATGTTCCAAGTGTTTTTATCTTCTGGCTTCAGATTTTCCTGTGATCTCTTCGTATCCTAGGCAGTGATAAGGAAGTAGCTATGGAGAAGCAATAATTAAATTTACACTCGCAGTAGTCCACCCTATCATGCTAAAGCTGAGAAAGGAAGCTGTCAAGAATAAAATAGATTTGGCTCATTTCCATCTGCACATCAGCAGAATCTGGCTCATTTTTGTTTTGGCACATGATTTCTGTGCAATTCCTGGTCTTTATTTGCATCCTTACTGTCTCAAACCGTTTGCAAAAGTGAGATGTATATATGATTTCTCAACTACAAAAAAAGAAAAAAGAAAATAACCTAGCGTAGGTTCTGAATTTCGCTTGCTTTGAAAAAAAAAAAATCAAGTGTCGATGATAGTGTTGAAAAAATCAGGGAGCACTGCGGAATCTACACTGCAGAAATGTGAAAATCTAAGCGTTGCTGGTGCACACGGTGCATCACGTTTGCTCTCATCACTATGAATTAAATGCACCGTCATTATCATTGCTAATGTCATCACTGCTAATTCCAACTTCATTGTCATCGCTACTATCATCCTTACAGTAGACAAGGAGAATTTTGATGTGTTTCACGATCCCGAGCGTTGCACAGTTGGCTAAAGCGCTCGGATGGGGATGCGAGGGATAGAGGTTCGGCTCCCAGCGGAAACAGGATTTTAATTTTTTCTGATGGCATCATCATGACGTCATTTGATTGACAGCTATAGTGTGACCAAACAAACGAATGCCGACAGTATGAGCCATTAAAGATTTTCACCTTAAAATTGATGGGCCTGTACAAGGTAACGCTAGTGAACTCTTCCAAAAGCAATGCAATAAGTATTATGCTACGGCACAGTAAAGAAGGTGCACACTGAAAGATTATTTTCTCATGACCACTTTATAGGGACTCTATAAGCGATCGTTGCTTGCAGCCTCTTCAATTTTCCTCCTCAGGCGGTGCATGCAAAGGAAGGCCCCCGTGCTCAACTGCTAGGGCTTCATCATGGCACAGCAAGGCAAATTTGTCGACCGTCTGTGGCTCAGAAGGAGGACTTCTTTGGGCACAAGTGGAGACTGTGCAGAAATATCAGGCAGTAATGTGTGCCAATGCCATAGTCTGCCAGTGGGCCATTTAAAGGCAGGCGTCACGATGCAGGTAAGCCTGTTCAGTCATGTCTTTATTGCAGTAACTAGCTGTAATATGTTTTTCATATTCAGGGAAGTGCATTTCCAAATTAAAGCCTAACATCTCTGCTGTGAAAATTCCACAAGTACTTTTATATTTTTTGAGTTGGTTTTTGGGAAAGGGTACTCAATGACCCACCTCATGAAAAACAGCATTTCATCTGTAAAGAAACGTGGCCCTTAAGTATGTGATGCAAGATTGTGTTAGCATGTGGCATTTTATAAATTTGTAGGAAAAAATTGTATCTAAAAACTTGCAACTGTAATTACATCTCATTATACAAAAAGAACAGAGGCACCTGTGTAGACCCGCATTGGTTATATTTTTAATTCTTGCTATCTTTTAGGGATCCTCAAGGAGACGGTGCACTTTGAGAACCTGCAGAAGATCACCATGGGTCATAAATATGTGATCTATAGTGATGCAGCCTACCCCCGATGGCCTCTACAAGCTGTTTGGAGGTGTCGTACTGCAGCCTCATCATGTTGCCTTCAACAAGGCAATGAGCAGTTTTAGGGAAGCTGTAGAGGGGAGGTTTGGCAGCGTAGCATGGGATTTTTCTTTTATTGACTATTTCAAGAACCAAACTTTGAGATGGTAACAGGTAGGGGGCATGTATAAAGTTGCGCAATGAACTGCCGAACATCTTTGTACAGCTGTCATGTGTCTATCTACTTTGTCTTGTGTCTGCCTCAGTTGGTCAGTACCTTGTGCCTTTTCAGACATAAGTGTCGGCCTACGTCCTGCGGTCAAAAAATTTGGAACATTTTTTTTTTAGGCTGCCTTTCCCAGTAAAATATGGACAAGCATGGCAAGCAGTGACCTTCATAGTTGAGGCATTTGTCAACAGTCGCAGAATTCATCTCTGTATTCCTTACAGCAATAATTGCAGCATGCAGTGGTGCATATCTTGTAAATAGGGTAAGTGCACTAGGAAACTTAGACACCAGAAACAAGTGGACAGGAGGCTTGCAGACTCACAACTGGATTTTACTAAGTAAAGATGACACATATAAAGTGCACAAAACCGCATGCTCAATGCTATACTTTTGCTTGCTGTATATATGTCCTCTTTCGGTTAGTAAAATACAGTTGTGAGCCTGTGTACGTCCATGTCCACTTCTATTTCTGTTGTCCGTGTTTTCTAGAACAGTTACTCCATTTCCAAGATGAGCATCACTGCATGCAACAATGCTACCCAAAGATTTATGCTGTTCATTTGTTGACGCTGTTATGCCGAGATGCAGCTTTATGAATTTTTTTTTATGCGAGATGCAGCAATATTTATCTCGATTGATTGCAGCAGTGCATGACTACTTTCTCGTTGTTCTCGTCTCACAGTGTTCAGCATGACATGGTGTGTGCGTGGTGGCGTTTAGGGTGGCGTGTGATAGTGTTCGTGTTCAAATGCAGGGGTTTTTGCCTGAGTGTTGTGTGCAGCGATATGACAGCTTCGGTTCGCCATCTCGCTACTTGGCGAACTGAAAGGACGCGATGACTTTGGTTCGGCGTTGTCTCCCATGCTCATTTGACTGCGTGACCGTCTACCGGTAGACACCTGACAGCTGTGCTCCGGACCAACGGCTTCACTTGTTCCCAACGCTGACTTCGAACTGTTAGTGGCACGAGATGCTTGTGACCGCAAATATGCACTAGACCACCAGTCTGAACGCTGTACTTGAGTTGTGCCGCGTGGGCCGTCTCTAGTGTTTCACCCGAACGGCTGTGTGTGCGTTTGTGTATTGTCTAGATTAAGGAAAGGTGGCATCTGAGTTATAAAAGTGTCTATATGTGTGAAGTGCCATCTGCTTTGGCGAACGAGGCGGCGAACCACCACAGCTTGTCTTCGTCAGGCCGTCTGACGGCTTCAGTGAGAACCTGTGCTACCAGATGCAAAAAGTGATGATGCCATTTTATGGCTTTTCACTTCATGCCGCTAATTCACAGATCATATATTCATTGATCGCATGTACTGCTAGAGTCATTATTCAGAGTTTTCTGTACACTACTGAATTAATTGTACTCTCATTGAGCTGTCATGTTGTCATCATGCCCGAGACGCTTTGCATTGTAGCCCCATCCAGTAGTGCAGCCAGAGCTCGAGTTTTACCAACGTTGGCATCAACGAATGCCGCAGATGCCCTCTCCCTCTGTTTCCGCACTTTTTTTTTTCATAAACTAAAGTCTCCTTTGAATCTGCTAGATTTTAACCCTGCAAAACTGTGTCTAGTCAGGCCGAAGCTATCACGCATATCTTTCTTTTGTTTTTTTTTTTTTGCAGCTGTGGGTTTCATGGATCCTGAAAATCACTTCGTGAGCCCTTATTTGAGAAACACTAATCTATGATATGCTTTTAGCAATTACCACTGTGGAACGGGACATTTTGAATTCTTTTTGGTGAAGTGGTGACCACACTAACAGTGTTTTCAACGTTGTAGCTGAGGCTCACTTGAGAGAGGTTGTGCACATATTTTTTTTTCGAGTCATTGCATATGTTTACAATTCTAACAATGCAAATATTTCTTAAAATATGCAAATTAAAATTAGTGTAATGCCTTTTGTAGATAATTTTGGACCTGTATTTGCGAAACTGTAGCCTTAGCTACTTATGCACCATAAAATGCAAGAACAGAAACACACCGACAGCATTTGTGTTGCAAAAATGTATTTGGGATTTATTTGGCAAAGTGAACATGGTCGAGAGAGGTTTGGAGAAAATAAACTGGTGCTATCTGCAATGTGATATAGTGCCAACATGAATAACTTTCATTCTTTCATCAGTGCAATCAGCATCTTGTCAACTGATTGCCAAGATTTCACCAGCTGATCTTCACATGTCCATCTTCACACGGGGCAGTGTTCGTCACCATGTGCTGCATAAAACATCTGTGTTGTATTCTTTTACCTTCCTGGAATGAAAAGGTGCAGTGTTCACAGAAATTACTGTAAAATTAAAGCTGCTATGAGAAAGCTGGAGGTTGTTTAATATTGCTCTCCAGCTGGCATTGCAGTGAATAACTACGCACATGATTATTCATGAAATGTCTGGGCATATGGCATACCCCTATATCATGGCACAGAAGTGCAGCAGTCTCCTCTTGTGAATGCACCTATTGGGGGTGGGATTGCCGCTCCATTTGCTCCATTTTACTCCAAACTGCTTTTCCTGCTCTATCCTGCTCCAAAATGCAATATTGCTTCAAAACTGCTCCAAACTGGCTGTTTTAATGTTCTACCATCATATTTAGTGCAACACGCAAACAATGTCTTTGCACCAGTAGCAAAGATATAATGCATCTAGCACTGGGCTTAATACAAACGAAATTTTCGTAAGGGAAGGAAGCATGTGGCATAATAAATATTTGTTTGCAAGTAAATTTAATATGAGTCACTGGCGATTGGAGATAATTGCAAAACAAATGCACTGTGCATGTGACGTAGCACCTCTTCTCAGCCTTTTGAATCGCCGGTGGAGAGAGAAGCAAGAGCAGCAAGCGAAGCAGATAGGCGCAAACTACCGTGAGTCGTTCGGAAGGAAGCTTGTCAGACTGGAAAAACCACATGAGTTATTCTAATGGTTGTGGTCTAAGAACAAGCAGGCACTTATAGAGCCTCTTTTTCAGTAACAAGCTTGCCGGGCCTACAGCAGACAAAATCATACTTGAATCATTATGGGTTGGTACTCCAAACATGTCACTCACTAGGAAGCGTCTCAAGAGTGTTGGAAAGCCCTACAGGGCCTATTGCCAAGATTTAAAAAATGAGCCCCAGCATTGCTCAAGCAAAGAATGATAGAACTATTGGAAGGAGGTAGTGAAGTAAAAATGCTGAAGTATGAAAAGGCTACCCTTCAGTGCCATCTATGTTTCCTGAAGGCACTACTGACCACTGCTCAGGAATTTATCAGCACAGGCATAGGATCAAAAAGGGATATGCACAAGATAGCAGAAATGTCATGGCCATTAATCTGAGCTCCAAATTAGTGGCATTGCTTGAGTGCATTGAAGTGGTAAATGTGACATTTGAATCTGTCAAGTCAGAATAGGCAAATGCGTTAGGTCACAAGGTCGCACTAGGTGTTCAGTTATAAAGCACACCAGCAAGCATTTTGTTTGCTTCTAGTCTGCTCCAAGTTGTTGGCCGTTGTCTTGTCAGAAATGAGTGCGAAGTTGGAGAGGCATTGAACTTGCATAAAAAGGAAGAGCTCATCTTTTTCTGTCAGAAAGAGAAAAACAATTGCTACAATTATCAGAGGCATTTGACCTTAGGAACCTGCTCCAAAACATAATTCAAATGCTCCAAAACTCTTGTCTCATTGCTCCAAAGCTGCTCCAAAACTCTTGTCTCGCTGCTCCCAAAGCTGCTCCAAAATGTTTGAGCCTGCTTCCACCCCTGACCTATGTATCAGACCCATGGATGACTGTCTTTAGTGGTAATGGCACATACCCACGGCGGGGAATAGGCCATGGTATATAGCAAGTACAAAAGGTTCATGGACAAGCAATTGGGTATTTTGATAATTACAAATCTTAAACTAGAATTTCATGAAAAAAATAAAGGAAAAGAAAAGGCAGTGAATTCTCATTGTAGCAATCTACCTGGTGTGATTATATAGTTGTGAACAGAATTGCACACGGGTTGTAGGGTATATCCCTTGGCACTTGCCCCGAAGGAGAGGAGAATAAACACAAATAGCATGCCTGAGTAATCACCATTTGAACGATCTAACAGTCACTAACAGTGTTTCACAAGGAAGCCTGCTTTGGCCACTGTTGTTGAAAGTGTTCATCAAAGACATTGCCCACATCGACATATCCATTAAATTTGTCGTACATATATAGGGTGGATCTGGTACATATGATATGGGCATGTCCAGAAATCTAAAATATAAATCGAGAGACAAAAAATAATGTTGGGAAACTACTGTCGAGCTCACGCCCTGAAACTCTGCTAGGTCTAATCCGACTAGCTGACGTCGCCCATGTCCAAGGACTCCAGGCCGTCATCTTTGCGGATAAGTTGCCACCTACCTTTCACCCGTTGGATATTTATTAGTTTTGCCACCACCACATGCAGATGACTGTTCTATTATGACGAGCACAGATGCAGACACGTTGACAAAGCAAAGCAAAGCCTTCCTGTTAACATTATTGTTGTGGTTTCAATCAAACAAACTTAATATAAATTGTTCAAAGACAACGCTAATTATTTTCCCAGAAAAAATTTTTTTTAATCGTGCTGTCAGCAATGAGAGCCGGAACATTACAATTGTAGGCTCGCAGAGAATACTAAGTGTCACGTTCAACAGCAATCTACACCTGGACTTGCCTGTTGCGGGCATATGCAAAATATTTTCCATGGTATTTGATGTTATTTTATGTCAGTGAACGCTCCTTCTGATGCACATTGAAAACAAATTGAATCATTTTTTCACATCAACGAATGCATTAAGACCACAGTGGCGGGTGGAGTAAACAATAATATAATTTTGCCATCCTTTTCTTGAGGATAAATAAAATTCACCAAATGGGTAATTGCGGTAGAAATGTCTCTATAAAATATTACTTCTGAGCTTTTGCGTTGATTATGCACATGCACAGCAGCATGCTGCAATGACCTAAGAGCTGGAAATGCATCACGCGTCCAGGCAAACATCACACAAAAGTGTGAAGCCGCAAAAAGAAAACGCATGTGGTAACTTCCCACGCTTTGCCCGATGATGAATACATTCTGGAGAGGAGTGCCTGATGGCACACCACACAGGAAGATATGGTGGCTGTTTGGGAGAAGGGACATGGCCATAAAACCATTACACTGATCCATTAGGAGTTGAGTTCTACAGATGCTGTTTTGATCCGCTGTATGTGGCATCAGACATGCCCTGTGTTTTTCTGGCAGACAGACTCCTTGTTCGACTATTGCAACGCTATCGAAGTGAAAAGGGATGTTTCTATGTCTCCTCGCCTGTTCCCATGGTATGACTGCAGGAACATTGCTTACCAATACCTTTTGATTGACTGGCTGATTGACCCGGAGAGATGTGCCGTGTTTTATTGACCAAAGTTCTGTAAGAGGGCTGGATTGATTGTTTAAAGGTTTCCTGTGGAGTAAAAAAAAACAATAGCCCTGGGCAAGGGGCTCAATAGTCTATCATTGCTATGAACTTGCTTTTGACCTTTTGCTGTTAAGACCTTTGAAGTATGTACACAAGTCTGCAGAAGTGCAATCAAATTTCATTGCTTTTGTTCTCTCATCTTCGAAACGTCATTCTTCTCTCAAACCAAAGACTCAGTCATGCCACCAAATGGAGTGTAGGTTCAAAACAGTGAGACAAGCATAACAATACACAAAGCATTGCGATGGTCTCGTGAGTGTGCACCATGAACATGAAAATTTGTGAATAATTTGTTCTCCTACTCTTTTATTTAATTTATCGCTGCTTTCATAGACCATTGCATTTTGTATAATGCACTGTTGCTGCTGCTGGTCCGTGCATAGTTTTGGCATGAATGCAAAAGCTAACAACTAGGTTCTAGTGTGAGTTTTAAACTATAGTAAGTTGTTAAGGCATTGAGATAAATAAAACTTTTTACAAATTGGTGCTGCTCAAAATAAAGTAAATATGTCCTCACCCCTCAGGGGCACTGACTGTAGGCTTGGTGTTGACGGCAGCGGCTCCACACTTTGCAGACTTGTGGCTGTGCCATGGAAGCAAGCAAACAAATGAAAGAAATAATTATTTCTGCAGCCATGAGATCTTGGGCTGTTTTCCGGTGCATAACAACATGCACGAGCTTACTTTAGCACTCTGGCTACACCTTGTACACTGCAGTAAGAGAATCAAGACTGAAAATTGCAGTGCTTTGTAAATAGCTGTAACGTGTTCAACAACAACATTGAAGAAAGTAATATAAGAAGTGTTGTCGCTTACTATTCCGGGAGTTGTCATGATTGCTTTCATCATCATGAGTCTCTCTGGGCACCATGTCATTCAGGCACTTGCAGGCTCATTTCATCTGAAAGGGAATAACCATATGAGACACAGATTATTGGTAATTAACTTGCCAACATAACACAGGATCTAATTGTGCAGCTGAAAGTTGTGCCAGGACACTAGAACAGTGCCACGACGCAGACACTGTTGCCTTCATTCAATGCAATGGTCCTTAACAAGGATCCTTTTTTAATTTTCAGGTGTTTTTATAACACAAACCAGTTCAGCCTCTGCGACTTGTAAATGCTAATAGGACTTCCAGTGCCTGAATGTTTTGTCCAACAGCATAAAATATTGGCGCACTTCATTTCACGTGCTGACACAGGGACACAAGTTCATAAGCTTGGAGCAAAAAAAAATATATTAAATGACCTCTTGCAATATTTGGCTTTGGCACTGCATTCAGCATGTGCTATTAGCTAATGGTGCCAGAAGATAAAGTAAATCATCTTGCAAACAATTTTCATTTATTGTGGCTCCTGGTGGCTGTGCACATTTACATGCACATGTAAACAAAAGCAGCTACACGACGTGTATTAGCCATGCTTAGCAAAAATGCTGAAATATCATGTATCTAATTCGCACAATATAAGTGGCTTTTGACTTTGCGCTGCTATTCCCCAGCAATCGACTAGGTGGTTTTCAGACGGGCGGGCCGTATGTATCGTGGGAAAGCATCATCCACCACCACTCCTACTCGGAGCGCACGCGATCGGCAGGCGCCGAGTCACTGCCATTCCGAGCTACTCGAAAGTGCCGTTTTCGTCACATATGATAACTAATTGTTCCGCTCGGACAGTCCGCTGTCCAGTCCGATTGTCTGAACAGAGAAGGTAGTGGGTAGTGACTTACCAGAATCATTTTTTTTTCTGACGCTGGATGGCTTGCAAAGGCCTTTGCGAACGCCTTCATTGCGTATCGGAGCGAGCGCTCGTTCGCCGTCGGCGGATCCCTAGAAATCGTTGCAACTTCTTTCGACGGCGCCTTCTCCCTGCGCTGTACAGTGTATGTACAGGATGGTGGCGATCTCGAGCTACTTGCTGGTCGTCCGCCGCACTGAAACGCTTGCGCATGATGTTTTCTTGGCACGGCCGGGGCAAGGGTATTACAGCATTTGATGACGCTAATGTGAAAACGGAAGAACTATGTGGCCCGTTGCGCACAGCAGCACTCTACAAGCACTCGTAGCACCATCCCATCGGCGCTTGGCTTAGCTTGGCGGCTTGGCTCCATGGCTGCTGAAATCTCGTGAGATCTCGCGAGATTACGGCAAGCTGGACGTCACGCGGCATACGTCTCCGGCGTACGTCTCCAGCGCCTGTACGTATCGGCAGTTTTCACGCATGCGCAGTAGGCGTCCGATACGTCTACGTTTCTACGTCTCCGGGAGACGTAATACGTCTCCGGTAAGCTAAATCTCTCTAATAATTTTTTATTTCGGGGCTTTAAGGTAGGGACACACTAGCGGGAAGACACGCGCGGAATGCCGGCGGCGGCATTCCGCGCGCCGCCAGCGGCGGGGTCAGCTGCCGCGGAACGAATGGGTCGCGGACCCAATATTCGGCGTCTTGCCGTGTTCGGTCACGTGTGCCGGCTCGTTCGGTCACGTGTGCCGGCTGCGATGAGCCTATCAGTCGCCTTTTCTCCCCGTTTTTCCCGACTTCGTTGGTCATAAAAATGTCCCTGTAAAGCAGAGATCATATTATGAAAAGATTTTTGGAGACGGTGCGGCTCTACCCATTTCTGTACGACAAAACGCATCCCGAGTTCAAAGATAAGGACGGCCGAATAAATCGCTGGAAGATTATCTGCACAGAGTTCGGGCTGACAGGTGAGTTGTTTTCATACCTTTTCTGCGTGTCCGCTGACGTTCGCGTCGGGAACAGCGCATTTGTTTAGAACGCTCTAGTGGTGTGCTGCGGCGCAAATGATATGGAATTTCGGCCTTCTTGAGCGATTATGATAGTGCCTGAGCAGTTCGCATTTCTCTCGGGCTGCGCTCGAGCTGAGGTAGATATCTCTGGATGTCAGCGTCCTTCGCACAACACCGCTTGATAACTCGGACAAGTGTGCTCACCTTTGTATTTTGCAACTTGTATTCGTGGTAAACTGACAATTATGCAGGAGACCAAGCGGCTGCAAAATTTAAAAACAGACAGATGGTTGAAGATCGTGTCGGCGGCGGATGGGGCGCGAAAAAGGGGCGTTGGAGGAGAGGCCGGCAAGGTCAAGACAAAGTGGGCCCTCTTCGACATCGTCAATGGAATGATGAAAAATGCGCCGCACTATGCTGAAAGGTAAAAAAAAGCCGCTTAGTTGCGCGCCATGATTTAGTGAAATGAGTACGTTTTCCAGCCGCCTTGGAAGGCTCCAGCTTCTTCACCATATTTTTTTTTTCTTTATTGATGAGATTTTGGTTCACTTCCGTTGCCCAGTTCACCGCTCTTTTCTTGCTTTAGGCTGCATTTTGTGTGCTTAAGACCGTTTTTCCTGCCTTGACTGCACACGCATATGTGGTCTTGAGATTTCATTTTTCATTAGGCTGGAGTGCTTGGTAGCTTCACTTCCATTTTTCTATACGACGTTTTTATTGCGCGAGATCTTTGCAGCCAATTCATAAAAACTAAAATTTTGCACTTTAGGACGACAACATATACACCCCCCGAAGATGGCAAGTAAGTTACAGTCATGTTCTCATTTAGCATTACTTCAATTTATAAAGCTTCCAGTGATTTTAACATGGCTTTATGCTAAAAGCTGGGCATCCGTGATGTTTTGTAGGGGCATTCTGCAGTCTACACACTCTTCAGAGAGCTCTGGCAGTCCTCGACTGCTGGCCAGGTGCGCACCTCTTTGTGTACATGCCATAACAATTATTTCTTTGAAATAGTTTTTGTATAGCGCCCTCTTTTCATTAACCTGTGTAGCTCTGCTCCTAGCCCAGCTGCAGCACTTTTTCATTATATGTAAATATGCTGTGCTATGATGGTGTACTTTATTCCGAAATGGCAGTAGCATCCTACACCTTTATTTATTATGCAGGTACTGAGAGAACCAAAATGATCTTTCAGATGAAGACGATTTGAGGTGGGTGGCGACTAAATATTTACAGCTGCTTTAGAGTGCATCACCGGTTACCTGCCAACATGCCCTTTCTAGCACTTTTTCACATTGAGAATGGGTCCTGTCCTGGTTGTTTATTTTTATGCTGCACACCTCTGTGAAAAAAATTGATTACTTTTACTAGCATACATATGTTGGCTTAATCTGCGCCATGGCTTATCACTGGCGTGTGCTTTCGATCGAATCATACACTCAGCACTCCAGTGAAAAGTGATGGGAATATGTGTTCAGCTTTCTGTATATTGATTACATGCCAATAAATGCAAGGTGAGAAGCAGTGATATCCGGTATATTTGGGTACCTTGTTTTGCGCCTTTTGGTGTAATTTCGAGTTAGCAACATGTTTTTATAATGGCATAAATTTTACTTTCTATACAGGCTTCCCTACACACCACAAGTAGGAACAGCTGTGCCTGGATCTTCAGGGTAAGAAAATTAGTGTACACTTTTCTGAGCAGAAATTCGATACATTAGCTTTTTATTTTTGCGGCAGGTTGTCAAATTCCCAAGGAAGAGCCACTGCATCACATCCAGGGTAAAAACGTAGTGCACGCTGCCTTTTGCGGGAAGCACACATACATTTGCATTGCATTTGTTCACTTTGCTGAGTTGACTTCTCTGCAGGTCATCCAACAGGCCTTCATCAACTTGACCTTCCCCTCGGTATTTGCATGGTTCACATTTCCTGCAGAATTTGAATGACAATCAGTGACTGCAAGTAAAAGCTGTGCCCTTATATTTATATGCAGGACTAAAAAGCAGCAGTCAGAGAGCTTCGACGTATAGCTGTGAAGGAAGTGCTGGGCAGCTGCTCAGCGACACTTTTAGAAATAAAAAAAAATGAGGCACCTGCTTCAACAGATGACAGCCAGGAGGCTGCCAATTGGATTGCAGCCAAGTTGCGAGGCCTACCTCACAAAAAAAGATGCGAAGTAACTTTCCAGATTCATAAACTTCTCTTTGAAGCAGAAATGAAGCAGTGTGAGTAAATAAATAAATGTACACTATGAGCAATCTGAAATTATTTTTACACTAAAACAAGCAAATTTGGCTTTTATCTGAAGTGATAAGCAGAATATTCAATTGGGCAAGTTGGTATACGTTCATAATTGTAAAACAGCGCGAACAACGGTAGACAAGAACGAAAAAGACACGGGACAGCGCTCGTCCCGTGTCTTTCTCGTGCTTGTCTACCGTTGTTCGCGCTGTTTTACAATTATGATCTGAAGTGATGTTTCTGGTGCACATTGTAAGGTAGTTGCCCATTGTTGGGAATTTCACCTGTCGTCCGGCACGGGTTACAACACTCTCCTGCCATGGCAGCTGGTCGTCAGTCATGAAGTAGGACTCGAGTCTATCGCGAACTTCAAGTGCAGCCCTGCAACACAGAAATGCAGGAATTTTTTTTCCAGCTTATACTGATCAGGATACTTTTTGGGTGTACTCCACTTTTCCCATTCTTTTGCTCTATACCCACCGACTTCTCGTTAAACATGCACATTGAAACAAGACATTTCAACTCGTAATAAGTGACGAGTTTGGCCCACCCTTTTTCAAAAGTTCAGAGACTAGAGCTTTTGATTCAAAGCCATGTGCTGGAGCTTCTGCAGCATTCATTGGAGGGGACGGAATAAAAAATAGTTGCGCTTTTATGAGACTTACAACACTGGAATGCAATACGATCAACATAGTGAGGCTCAGGAGCAAATCCCTTGGACTCCAAACATATGACAAAAGTGTATATAGCTAGGGCAATCGTTGGCAAACGCTTACGCCGTGTTCATTAAACATAAGTCATACAGTTATGTACAATGGGAAATTTGAAAGTTTCAATAACAGTTATTGATGTGCTTGAAATAAGAAGGCAGCTGCAATGGTAATAAAGGAGGAAATACAAACTCTTGATGTCAAAAATTTAGGAAGCCTGATAAAAAAAGCAAATAACCATTACATTCTAGGCAGAGAGCAAAGGGCAACCGTTTTCATTTCGTTTTAGGATCAAGGATAACCTAGCAAAATGACACCTTTGATCTGTCCAACCGGGGAGGCCAGTGCTGTCATTTCGCCAGGTACCATTTATGATGGTCCCCTCCCAGTCTTCGTGATCAACGGATCCAGCAGGGCTGTATGTTGAACTAGAGAGCACCAAGTCCTCCATCATAAAGTTGTGAAGGGCCACACAAGCGTTCACGATATCCCCAGTGGTTCGCTCAGATGTTTTGAAGGCTTGCTTCAGTATCCGCCACCTACTTGCCAGAATTCCAAAGTATTCCCAGTTAACCTCCTGGCACGACACAGTCGGTAATTAAATACCGCTCTCTTCATATACTCATCATAGTCGGTGGACCTGTAGGTACCAAGAGCTGCACAAAAATCAAGGGCATGGGATTAAAATAACAGTGTAGACATGTATACATATGTGCATAAGGATTTCAATGGCACTAAACTGAAATTCTTGAAACAATCAGTAGCTATGCATACTAGCCTAAAATAAATTTCAGCAGAAAAAACAGCTGAGATATGCTATGTCCATTGAGTGCTTCCTGTCAGTACAACAGCTAAGATATACTACATTTGCCAATCGCTAATGTTAAGGGTGCTTTCATTTTTTGCTTGCGCACATAAGTCCTGCTAAAAAAAGGCCAAATATAAGGCACACAATAATGAATGCTACCTTTGCATGCATTTCATAGCTTTAGAGTTCTGAAAGTGCCCTTGCACTGCCTGCAAAACTGCCTAGTCTTGCCTAGATTTCCTAGTCTTGTTTGCAACCATGAAGTTAAACCATATATGTCAACAGTACAGCTTATTAATACATGCAACCAATCAATGCTTTCACACAAGATGCAACCTAATTAGGATTAGCAGTATTAAATATTTTAATACTCTGATACAGGATTGCACTCACTAAACAGTCCTTTGAAGCATTTTTCGTGCAGAAACGAATGTTATGCCCATGCATCCAGGCTAAACCACATTTCTATTTTTGTGTCAAAAATTTCTTATGCACCGTCGTTACGGCATGTATGCATTAATTCTTTCATTTTGGTAATGAGTGAAACATGTTAGATATGAAAATAAGTAGCATAACTTGTCACGTCGAGGATAAGGACGCATGAGGAAAGGCTTCAGTGGGAAAGCCTCGTCTCTTACCATCAAGTATGGTATAAGGCCTGCTGAGCCCACTGTCGCTTCTGGGGGAATGCCGAATTTGCGTTCACGCAGGTGTCGCAACAGCTTCGTGCGTAAAAAAACTCCCGCGTCACTTTCTCCTCCATAGTGGTCGATGTGAAGATATACAAATCTGAAATTAAGCAGCAAGGTCAATACAACCAATTTAGTGTATATTATAACACAACTTTCACATTGATGATGATATAACATAATTTTCACATTGCTCTTTTTTTTTTTTGTGGTGTTTACTCTGAAGTCACTAACTGCCTGCGTTCCAGTCTCATAAAATCATTTCTGTGCCACATTATGCTTTGACTGACTAGACAGTCTGTAAATAATAGATCTAGACTGGTATCTACTGCAAAATAGTTTTCCAATATCAAATATATTTGCTGTAGTCTTACCTGAGCACACCAGTGCACAGTGCACTTGCGAATACTATGCTTCTCAATTTCTTACATAAATTTTCTACACTGAACTGCAATTTTTTTCTTAAAGCGTGTATGACAGCACTCATTTACAAATTAGAATTAATGCAATACACACCCTTTTCATGACTCTCCAGACAGAAAAACCATGAATTATCAATTTCAACAAATGCTCTTTTTCTGTAATGAATGCAACATACCTGTAATGTGCATCGCAGACTGCTATAAGAACTGTGCTGAATGACTGCTTATAGTTAAAGTTTCGTGATCCAGAATTGGACAGGCATTCAATACTTATATGTTTGCCATCAATGCATCCTACGCGGTTTGGAAAATTCCAGTGCAGGTCTGTGGTGATCTAAAAGAATCATTGAGAGGCACTATTATACTAAGCCCAAGAAAAATTTGCAGTAATACGCATCAGTGTACAATGTACATATTGCAGTTGAAAAAAAAATTTATCATCAGCATAAAATATCCTAGGAGGCCGATTACATAAGCAGATTCAAGAGTTCAACATGATTGAAAGGTAACCAAACCGGAGGCTCTGTGAAGTTGCTTACTTTTTTCCATTCTTCAGGGGTTTGCGGAAACCGCACGTAGATGGGCTGCAGTCTCTCCCATAATGCGGCACAAGTTTCTCTGATGATCATGCAAGCAGTTGACCGATCCGTGAGAAAATTGAAGACCACGCTTCTTATAGTATCGCCGTTGGCAAGAAATCTGAAAAGGTTATTCGCATACGCATTACGCAAATGATGCATTTCAATCAGCAGGCACCTAGGTAGCAAAAATATGTTTTCCTGAAAGATTCGCGCTGTTTTCTAGTGCAAGGTGTGTGTGTGTGTGTGGGGGGGGGGGTCATCACTGCTTATGCAGTGTAACTTACGGATACGTTTAAAAAATATGTTTCAAAGGACCGCTGAGGTACTTTGACAACGGCATACTATACTGGACTACGGTGTAACTATTTTAGGACTTACCTTACTGTCATGGCAAGCCGATGGTGTGCAGATATCGACTGCCTGAATGAAGTATCTTGCCGCTCATTCAAAGGCCGGACTAATTGCAGCAGCGTGTCAAACGCACTCGGCGGCATGCGAAGGAAGCTATAAAAATCAAGAACCAACAGCAACAATCACTATAGCATCACACACATGTACACCACACTGTGTGCTTATAAAGTTGTTATCACTCACTCTCGAAAGAAGCCTTCGTCTCTTGCGCGCAGCCGAGGCAACAAAGCGCTGGCCTACCCCTGTGTATATCGGTAGCGCCAACAGGGGTGAACCCAGAATCTTCTCCTTCGTGCTGTTGTACGCGCCGCCGTCGTAGCAGCAGAACCGTTGCCACAACATCATCATCTGAACCTGCCATTGCAAAAGTCAACACGATCGGCGACGAACGCGATAGAACGGTTCGCGGTCTGCTACCAAGGTGAAGAAAGCGGGCGGAATCGCGCCTATGCTCGCGCCTGTGCTCGAGACGAGATCAGAGCTATCACGTGACCGCCAAGGCGGAGCGCGGCGGCAGCCGGCGGCATTCCGCGCGCGTCTTCCCGCTAGTGTGTCCCTACCCTTAGGCAGCGCGCGCTCCTGCCGCCACCGTTCGCCGCTGCGTGTACCCTCCCCTCCACCCTCCTTCTTCCTCCGTGGCGACGACTACGCGTGTTCTCCGATTGCTGCGCGCTCTCTTTCGCCACCGTTCGCCGCTGCTGTTACCCACCCCCTCTTTGTGCGTGGAGGCGACGGCGTTCTCCGGTTGCCGAAACGCCGGCTCTGCATCAGCGGATCACGGTGCGTGCATTCCAAGCCGAAACGTAGAGCTACTTTGACCTGACTCTCTAGCGGCGTCAGCGCCATCAGTCAGTCGCTGCTATCTCTTAGCCGCGCAACGTTCGTATGGGCCCACGCGCAGCCTCCCGTGACCTCTCGATAACTTAATTGCTCCCTTCACCCCTCCTCCAATGCAACCCCTGTGCGACGGAAATCAGAGCGCAGGATCAGTGGCGGCGGATATCGATATGTGCACCGCCCGAGCCGAAACGCATAACCGCCGCCGTTCGCCACTGCGAACCGCGTGCCTATGCCTGTTTCATCAGCCTCAAGCGTCGCGTGAATCTTTTTGCTGGTTTATATTCTGGAGATTGCTTGCGTCAAGCCAGGGGTTAAATTCAACCATTCCAATGGGCCCCAAAAGTACAAGGTTAAAAATTGCCGACGATTACGTTACTTCCAAATGCGAAATTTGAGCGCACCTCATCAGCTGTTTCAGCTTTTCAATATACTGATGCAAAGAAGTCGAGCAAGACATGCATGTACAATTACATATATTATTGTTCATGCCTCAACATAATATATGTAATTGCACATACAGGTCTTGCTCAACTTCTTTGCTAAGTATATTGAAAAGCTGAAACAGCTGATGAGCTGCGCTAAAATTTCTCATTAGGAAGTAACGTAATCGTCGGCAATTTTTAACCTTGTACTTTTGGGGCCCATTGCAATGGTTGAATTTAACCCCTGGCTTGACATAAGCAATCTCCAGAATATAAACCAGCAAAAAGATTCACGCGACGCTTGAGGCTGATGAAACAGGCGCCGTTCCTGTATCTGCTCGTATTACCCTCTCCACAGTGAAATAGCTTAAAAACGCGGATTTCATTAGCCAGGAGTATCCCGTGCGGTTCTTTTGTCGTCTTTTGCCAGTCATTATGTAGTGGCAGGTGTTCCAATCTGCTATTATATTTCGTCCAATAAGTGTAAAATTGAAGAGTTAACAAAATGTATTCGGTTACCTGATTAATTAGTTAACTAACGTTTATTTTCACTAGTGACCGCTAGAGCACCCAATGAAACCAGCCATTTTAAGAAGCTAACAAAGCCTGCCTTTTGAAAATTTGCCACGGTAGCATTTCTGTACACACAGAAGGCCGTGCACTGCCAATTGTTCTAAATTGGCGAGTTCTCGAGATATAGCAATAGACTTGTACAGTCGGTAAGTATAGCCACTTAGTGTACAGGTTGGCAAACCCAGCCTAGGCCCGTAAAAGCACAGGCACAACCCGTGCCGGGCCCACAGACAAAAACTCGGGTTTGCCCAGGCCCACGCGTAAAATTGCCCTGGGCAGCTTGAAACATCGCTCCTCCTGAAGGCGCTAGCCTGTACAGTGCTCTCGCCGGAGAACTTCCGTCCCTGTTTCTTTTCTTACTTTTTTTTGAGTTGCACAAGTTATTTCCTGAACAAAGTCATATTAGGCGGCGGCCCCGCCTCCTCGTTCTGGTTTTCTCGCTTCGTACGTGTCGCTCAGTGTGAAAAGTAAGGAACGTTAGGCAGCGAGCGTGCGTTAAGCAGGGAGCGCCCTAAACACTCAGGTCAAGAAAGGCCACAAACGTACACGCTATACCTGCGCATCAGTCAACGCGTGTTTATGAACTCTTGGTGTGCGCGCATCAAAGGTAGTCGTTGGTGCTTGGCAGCTAAACGAGGACAGCGTCATCCGGAATATCTTTCCAACCGACTTCAGCATAGCAGACAGGCGTCCGAAGAGTAGCGGCGGTAGTCGGAAAGAGCCCTCATTGACTTAGGACCACAGCTGTATAGGAGCCGCAGCAGAGATCAGATGCGACGCTTGTTTCCTTCCCCTGTGAAATCTCTGTTTTGTTTTCCTTTTATTCCCGCTGCATTCACCTGTTTGGTTCTATTGATCTTGTTATAACTACTTGTAACTAAAACGTCTAGGTACAAAAAACGTTCATGGGCCTGGCAAAACTCGTATGAGTGAGGCCTACGAAAAAACCACGCTTGTCGTGTCGTAACATAATCGCCGACTTATTTTATGTCGTTTTCATGGTTGTTCCGTTTCCTGTTTCGCTATATCATTCTAAGGAAATAAAATGCAACAGCGCACGTTTAAAAATATACGTTGTCGCAATGCATCCAATATTATTCTTGGAACAACTGATCAAACATCTCATAGATAACAACTAAAAGTAAAACTCTTTGAAGCGTGCGGAGTTTTAAACTAATTTAGGCACATCTTACCCCAGAATATAAAATTACCAATATGTAACTCAAATTTCACTAGTAAATGGAAACTACGCCCATTTAGCACAGGGAGCCACAACGGATGGAAATAATACCCCAGTCACACGGCACTTCTCCAAGGTCTCTACTGCAAAGGAGGTTTATTGCATTAAAGGAGTAAAACTAAAAAGGAGAAGCGGCGCAGCTACATTGGCAAATGCAAAGGAGATAGATAACGATGATGATGGTAATTCAAGCATTTTTTTGTTAGCGCCATCTGTCGAGCGGCAATCACAACAGCTATCAACCGCTGCGCTTGAAATGGCGCTAGTAACAGCTACTAATATTGAAGTAGAAGATATATTTCATCTAAAAGTGATAAGCGAACAAGACTACCCTTGTTTAGGTTAGGAAAAGTAACCAACTCATTAATAAAGAAATATTCTGAGGGTTTGAAGCGGATGTTTAGTAACAAAAGTTTTTCTGTTTTCCTTTCCATTTGGACCACTTGGACGCGCACTCGTCGCTCCGCCTGGTTCCGCGTGCTTGCGTGCGAGGCATACTTTGCTGGTGCGATTTTCATAGAAGTTGTAATAGATTGTGTTCGATCAAGTGCGTGTTACAGCCACAACCATGAGCGACGAGAACCGGGAGGTGGAAGAGAAGTTTGAAATTGTTTTGAGAATTGCAGCTGTGGCATCTTTGCGCGCGGCGGCGGATGCGGCAAAGGCGCACGCTGACGCGCTCAAGGAGCAGCTCATAGCAAACATCTCCCTTTGTGGCGCCGTCATGTTCCCACAGCGAACTGTGCCCCGCAGAAGGTGGATCTATCCCCGTAACGAGCGGTGGTTTGAATATACGCTGCCGAACCTTGGAGAGCAGCATTTTCGGCAGGCATTCCGCGTTGGACCTGCAACCTTCCGGTACCTTGTGGACCGGTGCCGGCCGACGATGCAGCGTGAGGACACGAATATGCGGGACGCCATCAGTGTTGAAAAGCGAGTCGGTATCGGCCTCTTCAAACTGTGCTCAGCTGCCGAAGACCGGGTGGTCGCAATAGTCTTCGGTGTTGGGCGGTCGACTGTGAACACTATTTATAGGGAGTCTGCACAGACTGTGGTAGATGTGCTAGAATCGGAATGGATCCGAATGATGGCATCGAATGAAATGGATGAGCACATTCGCGAGTTTTACTCAATGACAGAATTCCCGCAAGCTGTGGGGGCACTGGATGGCTGCCATTTCCCGGTTTCCCCACCACAACTGAATGCAGTGGACCACAGGAACTACAAGGGCTGGCAAGTCTTTTTCTCTTGATTTTCTGTCAGTGCATAGGTAAGCACTGGAGCTGTTTGCTGCTGAGCAAATAACGTGCAATTTTGTCACAGTTACTCTGTTAGTCTGCACTTGTGCTTTTGCCATTCGTGTAGCCATGAGGCAGCGCTTGAGTGAAAATATTGCCTGTGAATGCTTCCACATGTATTAAATTTTGACGCCCTTTTCTCCGCCGACCACAGCCCAAGACAAGCCTGCTCACGTTGTACACTTCGTAGAAGATGTAACAGTAATGTTTAACAAGTTTTTAGAATACGTGTAAAGTGTCACAATTATAACCTCATGGCTACTTAAACTGTTGCAGCATTCTTTCTATGTTTCTGTATTTCCAATAGATAAAGAAATATTGCAATGTAAACTCTAGCAAAATAATAGCTATTATAAACACGGCAGAAAGCTGTCACTACTCCCATGTCACTAGCACATCCACAGTGATGCGAAAAACATCTGCACTGTCCTGAAGCACTTCTTACTTTAGAAGTAGACGACACTTTACAGCGTTGGGCTCCCTCCAGTCTGCTGCTCTTAAATTCTAACTAAATCTATCAACTTAGTAACCTTATGCATCATCAGCATTGTTCATACTTACGTTTGTTTTGTTTTTTGTGCATGCAGGTACAGCATCATCCTTCTGGCCCTTGTGGACCATAAATACCGGTTTCGGTATGTGTCAGCGGGCAGCCCAGGACGATGTCACGACGCCCACGTCTACGCTCAATCTGAGCTGGCTAAAACTGTCGAGGGAGCACTGTTTAAGTCTCCAGTGATAGTCATAAATGGCACCGCCGTGCCCCCAATAATCCTTTGCGACCAGGCTTTTCCCCTGACGAGGAATCTCATCAAGCCCTTCCCGCATAATGGACCTTTGCGGGAAGAAAGTAAAATCTTCAACTATCACCTGTCGAAGACAAGAAGGATTGTAGAAAATGCTTTCGGGAGGTTGAAAGCTCGATTTCGCTACACTATGAAAAGAATGGAGTGCAACATAAGACATGTTCCCATGATCATCAGAGCCTGCTGTATACTAAACAACATCTGTGAGCATTTCGGTGGCTGACTACAACAACAATGGTTGGATGAAGTTACTCGACACGACACAGCTTTTGAGCAGCCTGCTCACACAACAGAAATGGAAGCTGACAGTGGGGCTGTTGTTCGGGCAGCACTCGTGCATCATTTTCATCACCAGCAGTTGTAAGGAGAATAAACGTGACGAGTGCTGTCTGCTATACACCTTGCCGAGCTGCCAGCATTGCAGCAAAAAAAAAAAAAAAAAAAAAAAAAACTGCCTTGAGTCCTTCATGCAACATGTGGATCAATGGTAGCATGTACATAACAATAACACAAACTGACTTTTCCACATTTTACTTTTTCTTCACATATTCCTTCATTACGTCAACAAGCTCTTCTTCGGCCTTCACTTGGCACTCGCGAAGCACGAGCTCTTGCCTTCTATAATACTCCAAGCCTTGTCGTAGGAGGCGCTGTTCTCCTATCATTGCCAGCTGATTTTCCTCTCCTGTAGTCAGCGGCCGCTTACGCTTCCGCTTTGGCTGCTGTTGTGTGGTGGCTGCAACAGCAGGTGGCAGTTGCTGGCTACTGCCAACCACAGCTTGCGGCATGCTGGACTGAAAATCTGCGGCATACATTTCTGCAGCAGCAGATAGACTACCTTCTTCATCAAGATGAAAGGAATAGTCGTCTCCACTTCCTATCTCCATGGCAGTGATGATCTTCATGAAAACAGTTTGAAGCAAGATGAAACGTGAACAACATTCAAAACTGTCGATATCACTTTAGGTAATAAAAACATCCAGATAGAGACGGCTGGCAAAGAAATTGAACAGTTCAACCAACTCGCAGTCCTCTCTTTATTTGCAGTGACCTCAAAGTGTTCAACGTGAAAACCATGCTTACTTGTTTGTATAATAGCAAGACATCTTCATAGCCACCACAAGAATTTACATTATCTTCTGTCTGCCTTACACTCCAGTATATAACAACTGTGATCACCTGCTAATGTTTTAACTTGGTTCTTAGCATGACTTGCCACCCTGTATCGATACGTTTAATAAATTTTTGTCATTTTACATCTACAGAGTTGTCATCTGAAATAGATATTCAAAGCCTTTGCTGAGCCAGACATGAAGTTATTTCTTGAGCAGCCGGGCTTCAGATTTGAAGCAATGCCATTTCATCCCAACCATGTGATCTGAAACCTAGCTGTATTTCTGGCTTGAATGAAAGGTAGTGAATTTTCCCATTAGCACTTTTCTACTTTGTGTATTTAGCCCGTCATTTATGTTTGTTGAGATATTAAAGGTTGAAATGCCGTCTATGTAGATGGAGATGCATATTATTCCATGGAAGTTACCTTTTCGACTGTGCTGAGAGGGTTGCAGACGCTCTCCTCCACCAGGGAACGGTCGTTCACAGGCAGGCTGCCCAGGAACCTGTTTATTTCAAAGTAAAAGATCCAAGGTATGGCACCTTGGCCGGTGTGTTTCCGTGACCACCTCCTGCACGTAATCAGAGTTCAATGAGCACTAGGCTCCTAGCAAATGGACAAATCAAAGAATTTTCGTCATCCGTTGCCCATTTTAGCTACTGCGATTGAGTTACCAAGGCTACCAAGCTCTTTTTTTTTGTTCATGTTGGGATGAAATGAGATCAGCAGTGTGGGGCGAAGTGTCAAGAAACCTAATGCGTTAACGTGATTCCGCGGTATATAAGAAAATGAGACTGTATATGCACGACGTAGCCTGCAAGAACAACAAAAACACGTCACTTCGCCCAACTCGATGAAAAAAAAAAAAAAGTTTTATCCACGTTTCAATACAGGCGCCGAGTAATATTCGGCAGCATGCCCATCTGTACAAGATAGTGCTTGCATAAGTAGGTAAAATTTGCGAACTAAAATTTAACATGAAGCTTCGTCATACCAGCCGATTCACATTCATCGCTAAGTGCCATAGCTCGTTCTGATATGAAAAAATTCCGAGAGCATGCGAAGTTGTCAAAATGCGCCCGTACAAAACACATTACTGCACAATTCAGGCCTGTTTTTTCCGAGGTGGAAGAAGCGCGCGAAGTGGTGCTCGTCGCGCGCCAAGCCTCAGTTTGGTGAATACGGTGTCGTAACGTGTACAATCACTCATCCAAGAGAATAGCACTAGCTACTCACCGATATTCCGTCGTGAGGTTCTCAATCTTTGAGTGAACTTGCTCCTTTGTTTTCACGATGCCTTGTTCGGCCAGTGCACGAGCAATGGCCTCGTACACGGGCCCGTTCCTCCTGGCATCTCGGAGGTCTGAAAGGTGGTCCTCCCACAGACGGATAAGGGCCCAGATTTCGCGCTCTGGCCAATACGCACGTGGCCCTCTGGCCCCATTTCTTGACGCGCACTTTGACGTGCCTGTCTGACAGGCCTCACCAACCGGCTCCATTGACATTTGGCCGAAAATTAAAAAACAGTACGTTTAAAAAATAAAAATAAATATTTAAAACAACTGATTAAAGCGCAGCAATAAGAAATAAATAGTAAAAAGCGAGCAAACAACAAAACGACAAATGCTGGCACAAGCAAAAAACAACGATGAAAGACGACCGCACTAAACGCACATCATAACAAAGAGACACGTATGTCGATGCGGCTGCTGAAAACGTTCGAAGTCTTCTAGACAAACTAGAGATTTTTAAAGTACATTGAAATGTAAAGTTAACGCTAAATAAGATCATGTAGGCTTAAATATAATATTAAATTACATTTGTGTCAACGTTTTTGTTTCTTTGTTGTTGTTTTTTTAAGCTCGCTCGGTGGCGCTCAGGTCTGGGCTGCTTCTTTACGCAGCTAAAGGCCGCTGACGGCTGCCTTTCCCGCTACGGTCCTTTTTCACAAAGGGCGCACGACTTTGCCGTGAAGCTGCGCGTCAACGCCTTTGCAGCAAAGAACCTTAATTTCCAAGGCCTTACAAGTGCCCGTGGGACAGGGGTATAACAAAGACATACAAAAGGTGCAAAAACAAAGCCCTTCTCATTATAAATAACCTTCCAAACGGCTCGCGTGCAACATATCGATTTGCTGGACTCTATATTTTGTTAGTAAAACGGTTGTATGAATACATGCTAGTGCTTTAATGTAATATAATAGAATCACACACATGCGCACACAAGCACACACGTACACGCACGCACGCGCACGCGCGCACACACACACACACACACACACACACACACACGCACGCACGCACGCACGCACGCACGCACGCACACACACACACACACACACACACACACACACACACACACACACACACACACACACACACACACACACACACCAGTGCCTTACAGGATAGTGCAAACCTGAGAACTAAGGAAAAAAAAAACAAGGCTACTTCGCCACATCCTGCCCTGGCACGTTCCGGCCTGCCGTACGAATTAGTGATAGCAAGTGTCTGAAAATCAGCTACACCATAGTTTGAGCGAAATACAGTCCTTGAACATCACTCCCCTTTTCCTTATAGCAAAAAAATGGAAACTGCAATTCAGTGTATATATGTTCGCTCATTTTCCTTTTAAATTCAATTATATTTCCTGCATTTCTCGCGTACGTTTTGCGATGGCATTTGTGATGGCAAAAAAACTATCCGTCACAAAAGGAATGTGTCACAGCTGAATGATAACTAGTATGTTGAGACTGTTGGTTCATTTTATATTTATTTTTATCCTGTCATTCTTTTTGAACTTCCGTTCAGTGTAACAAAATGTAACGGGTGTCAAACAGACTACCTTGTGTGTGTGTGTGTGTGTGTGTGTGTGTGTGTGTGTGTGTGTGTGTGTGTGTGTGTGTGTGTGTGTGTGTGTGTGTGTGTGTGTGTGTGTGTGTGTGCGTGCGCGTGTGCTGAATGAAGCAATTTGAAATTGAAAACATTGAAATATTATGTGTGTGTGTGTGTGTGTGTGTGTGTGTGTGTGTGTGTGTGTGTGTGTGTGTGTGTGTGTGTGTGTGTGTGTGTGTGTGTGTGTGTGTGTGTGTGTGTGTGTGTGTGTGTGTGTGTGTGTGTGTGTGTGTGTGTGTGTGTGTGTGTGTGTGTGTGTGTGTGTGTGTGTGTGTGTGTGTGTGTGTGTGTGTGTGTGTGTGTGTGTGTGTGTGTGTGTGTGTGTGTGTGTGTGTGTGTGTGTGTGTGTGTGTGTGTGTGTGTGTGTGTGTGTGTGTGTGTGTGTGTGTGTGTGTGTGTGTGTGTGTGTGTGTGTGTGTGTGTGTGTGTGTGTGTGTGTGTGTGTGTGTGTGTGTGTGTGTGTGTGTGTGTGTGTGTGTGTGTGTGTGTGTGTGTGTGTGTGTGTGTGTGTGTGTGTGTGTGTGTGTGTGTGTGTGTGTGTGTGTGTGTGTGTGTGTGTGTGTGTGTGTGTGTGTGTGTGTGTGTGTGTGTGTGTGTGTGTGTGTGTGTGTGTGTGTGTGTGTGTGTGTGTGTGTGTGTGTGTGTGTGTGTGTGTGTGTGTGTGTGTGTGTGTGTGTGTGTGTGTGTGTGTGTGTGTGTGTGTGTGTGTGTGTGTGTGTGTGTGTGTGTGTGTGTGTGTGTGTGTGTGTGTGTGTGTGTGTGTGTGTGTGTGTGTGTGTGTGTTCGTGTGTGCGTGTGCTGAATGAAGTAATTTGAAATTGAAAACATTGAAATATTATTAATAGCACACTACACCAGAACGACCTCAAAACATGCTCGTTCAAATAACCGTTCTATCGTACTTTGCAGAAAAATGTACTAAGAGTCACCACATATTTTTGTCGCTCGAACTCTTTCCTTCCCTCGGTAACGCTCAGTTTTTAATAAAATATGGACATTTAATGCCCTTTCAAAACAGTCTCCCGAACAAGGGAGACTTGGATTTGTAATCGGCTTTACACACGTTCATATTTAATTGAACTCTGGGCAAGGAGATTATGCTTAAAACACAAATCTTTTTTACTTCGCAATATAATGGTTTGGAAACGGGCTTTACAGACTTTTTTCCAGAGCACTAGGTGTTGAATACATATTAAACGTTGCCTCTGATGCTGGAGCTGCTGACGTGCATTCGTTGCCAGCTATCAGCTCCAATGACACGTCTGAAAAATTAAATAGATGTCCAGAGAAAAGGGTGCCCTTTCTCTGTCTCTCTTTTCTCTCTCTCTCTCTCACACACACACACACACACAAAAAAAAGACGCTGCTAGAGATCACTTACCCTGAACTCAGTTCATATGCGCGCATTAGTAAAGAAAAAAAAAACGAACTAAGAAGGTGTTACAACTAACACCACACTTAACAAGCGCCGGCACTTCGGCACGTAGCGCAGTTATCTCGAGAAAGCCTTCCAATAAGTTGCCCAAACCTTTGCTATTGGTAAATTGTGTTTACCTGTAAGCGACTGTAAGATATTTTCTCCGGGCTGCGGTTCATGTTTAACTATCTAACTAAGCATGAGTGAGAGTTCATCATGCTCCACAGATTTCAAACCGTTATACAAATTACGAGCGAATTATCAGAAAATCTGTACTTAAATGCAACGTTCACGTGTTCCGTAATACGGCACCAAATTCGTTGCCGCTCGAACATCTACGCCTGTACACAACTCTTCATACTACGGACGCAAAACTATCAACGGTATTATCACTAGTATCGAGAGTTGAGTCACTATCGGTAGTACTATCGATAATTATTTATAAAATAAACCGCGCGTTCTCACTGTAGCCTAAAGTTGGTTTCCCGAGTCAGTGGTATGTAGGTGATGATAAATTCATGGAATTGGAAGTGGAGGAATTGGAGTCCCTGATAGGAATCGTAAACGCCGCCATGGTTGCACTGGGGTTATGCTACTCATGCAGCTGCTGGCTCGAAAGACTCGAGTCCGGTCCCGCGCCGCGGCGGCTGCATTTTGACGGAGGCGAAATCGTAGAGGCCCGTGTATGTCAGCGCACGTTAAAGAATCACAGGTGGTCCAATTATCAGGAAGCCTAAACTACGGCGCCGCTATAGCCTAAGCCACTTTGGGAAGTTAAGGCTTATAAGACCGTGTAAACAATCAAGTATCGCAAATCACGGTTTTTGCCTTACCGGTGACCAACAGTTACGTAATTATGGGCCCTGCCGGGGTGGCGCAATGGTTACAGCGCTCGACTACGATACCCAAGGATGTGGGATAGAATCCCGGCCTCGGCGGCCACTCTTCGATGGAGGCGAAAAGAAAGGCGCCCGTATGCTGTGCGATGTCAGTGCACGTTGAAGAACCCCAGGTGATCGAAATTTCCGGAGTTCTGCACTACGGCGTCTCTCATAGCCTGAGTCGCTTTGGGACGTTAAACCCCACAAACCAAACCAAACCAAACGTAATTATGGATAGTTTTTATATTAATGCTACCAATACCAGCACTATTGATTCTATCTAGAGTGCTGCTGATAATACTGTTGGCAGTCTCTCCATAATAGTGCTATTTATAGATTTATTACACTATCGATAATATAAAAAACTGCCTATACTATCTATAATGAATTAGCCAATAGTTTTTCTCCACTACTTCACACTAGAAGTTTTCAATTAATCTTCAGCAAAAGAGCATTTCCTTCATCTCCGTTACCCCGTGTCATAAAATATTGGCATCATCTCAGAACAAATCGCTTCCACATCTAAGCACAAATCATATCATCAGGAAGTGCTTAACGGTTTAAGGATTACCGATCATACTCGTTCATTCCTCATGTTTTTTGTTCGTGCTTTTTTCCTTGGTCTTCTGTTTGTGTATTATTCTGTGACAACCTTTATAATCATTTATATACCGTGTAGACGTTCTCTCACACAATTTATTGGTTGCTTTAAGTTTGTGAAGGTATTTCTGCTTATACACCTCCCACAGCCTTACTCAGTGCCCTTCCGGGCTTGTAAGATATAGTTTATAACAGTGGGAATAAAGAAAAGCTTAGAGAGTAATATGGTATACTGGCGAGCCATGCCGCCCGGTTATGTAGTATATTTGTTTAAACAGTTCGCGGTATTATTTCGAATAAGGTGAACGCACGCCATTAAAATACTTCGGAGTGACTAGTCAGCCCATGCAGCGTGCTTTGTGATGAGCAACTGCTGTGCGTGTCTATATTTATCTCACTTTCTGCGCTCTATGCTCAACGTCTGCTTATTCCTCGCCTTAACGAAATCGATGTGAATTAAAAAAAATCGTAAGCTAGAATAATGGGCAAGCTGGCATACATTTATGCTGTTATAAACATTTTACCGAATCTCAATCGACAATATATAGTATGTTGTTTGGGCAGCGTGAATTTAAGCTGAAAAAAGAGGCGCCTGGAGGACGTACTTTCACACCCCTTCTGAAGACACCATGTATTCAGTGATTGGATAAGATCTGCTACGTTAATAACGCTGCTGCAGTCAGAATTATCTTCATTGTTCACACTGTAAAAAAATACAAAGTGTCTATATTTTTACTACCTCGTAGGCGCCTACGATGAAGCGCTGCAGCACCGTTTATTCTTGACAAGTTAGCTGTGCATGCACTGTTGAGACAGGACACGTTTTTCATGTCTTCTCCCACTTTCTGAGGTCTGGCATGCTTCTGTGTGGCCGAGCACTCTAAGACCGCCTTCTTTGTATTGTACAGTTCACCATTGAAGCGCCAGTATAGTTCTCCGGCAAATGCAAGCGAAAAGGTTGCCACAACTTCTCCACATAGAATCTTATTACAAACGTTCAATTTCATTTGCCTATCAGTAATAATCGGAAGAAAATATTGAGTGCTATACACCAGCTTAGGGTTGGCATTATTTAAAAACCAGAGTTGGGTGCTTGCATGAACTCGCGAATAGAATAAAAACCAGGTTTCCCTCTAAGTAAATAATTTCAATATAATTGGTGTAAACAAGTGCAAAATGTTTATTGAAAATCTTTCTCAATAAACGAAACAAATGAGAAATTGTCACGAGGTATGATTTCTTAACATTCTGAGTGACAAGCGTGTCATTCACGGTTTAAATTTTTTTATTCTTTTTTTTTTTGCAATAAGCATGACGCCAAAAACAGCATTATGGAGTGAGGATGAATAAATCACCTTGCAGATAAAAAAAGGCAGCATACAGCTAAATAAACAATTCAACCGTGGCGTCACCAGTGCATTCCAAGAACAAAAAAAATATATCAGGTGTAGGAGATTAACTGCTGGACATTATCAACACTGCCCCTTAAAACAATCTCTTTCAATTTCTTATAGACCTTAGGAAAAACGCTACTTATGCGTGTCAGGTTTACACGTAACCTTGTTTAGTTTTATTGGATAGTCAAGCCGTAGCGAGACATAGAAGCATCAGTATACAAGCCAACGGTTTATGCTAGTCTGCTGCGGTAATTACAGTTGAAAGACTTAGGTTCTTGCTATAAATCTTCAAGGCATATCGCAAATTCATCTATATCTGCTGTAAACCAACGATCCAGTGCTGAACAAGCATATTGTTGAATTGAGCGAGCGTTAGCCCATAAAAGTAGCCCTCATTCATCTGAGGGAAACTGCCTAGTGCTACGCCTTAGAAAAAACGAAAGCGTGTCAAGGTCTTCGAGTTATAGTTGATAGAATGTCGCCTACCTTGATTGAAGGTTATCTACGTGCCGAGGTATTTGTATTGTAATACTGGTGAAAGTTGCATCCCATTAATTCCGTAAACAAATTCACGCAGTTTTTTCCGCTTTTGTGACGCTCATATCTACAGATTTTTTACCCAGATAATGTTCACAAACCGATTCTACTGCTTTTACAAGGCCTCTTAAATCTTTGGATTAACTTTCCTGCTTTCGGTAGAATAGAAGCATGCAGCGATGAATTTACCGTCATCTATCTGTACGTTCCTTTGTCGCGGTAACTGAGATTGCAGTTCTCGACCGTTGAACCCAAGGACTCGAGTCACGAACGATTTCCGGGCGTGGCGGCGGCTTTTCCATGATGCTAAAAACAAGGCGCCAGTGTAATGTGCGATGTCGCTGCATGTTGAAAATCCTTCGGTGTTCGAAATTTCCGTTTAGTTTTTGAAGAATCTGGAGTCCCCTGGTCATGAAACAGGTACCGATCGGCAATCGCAAGCTTCGAGAAAACCACTCTGCTGTTATAAGGTAAGCTTCGCTTTCACAGGTTGAGAATAAAGTTAGTCGTCAATATTTGCTTATTGTCAGTGAAGTCAAGAAAATCAGCACGTTGATCTTGTCGCATGGTAATTCGTTTCCGAATGGAGATGCAAGCCAAAGTTGTGCTCGCCAGAACCGAGACTCCCGATTTCGTTTCCTGATGGGGGTCACGGCTGACCAGATCTCTCGTGGCGAAGAAATTCCAAATGTTAAAAACAGTGATAATTTGCGACACCAAACCAACTGGAAGGCTATCCTGCTGCAGCTTTACAGCAGAAATTTAATCAATACAACTTCTTCGAATGCGTTGGATGTGGTGTCGGTACGCAGAAATTCATTCCTCGAGCATTATTCAGAAATATTGATGAATTTTGACTGCAAAAATAGCCATACACTCAATTCCTTACTAGTTCGCGAATATCTTTGCTGCATACAAATTCCAGCTTTCTTGGACACCTTTTAACTTTGAGGCAACTGTGAAATATTGTAAAATTACTGCTATGCATATGCTCATGGAAATGGGGTCACCTTCCGATGAGCGGCAAAACATTTGCTTTTGAAGTTTTTCCTGTGCTTGTAGCGATTAGTTCAAAATGCTACAAAAAACCAATGAGCTGCGTCTTTGAAAAATAATTTTGAGACAACTATCAAATATTTAGGATATATTGTATCAACATATTTTATGAACATATAGATGAAAACGGTCGGAATGCATAACAAACGTTTCCTTCCTATATTTCTCTTATGCTCAAACAAATAACTAAAACTGCCGTATGGAACCGATAAGGGTTATCTTTTTACATTGACAGCAAAAGACTACAAGCTTGCCAAGGCAAGATCTGCGGGTTATTGATTGTTACCGTGAAGCTACACAATATGCGAAAAAAAAAATACGTCCAGCTAGAATCTCTGTTCTAGAAAATGGCTGACATTTTTGGTAACCTGTTGCAAAATTTGGTTCCGTACCAACCTTCTGATATATCACATACTATTTTGTGACAGAATAAACAGCATTAGCAGCACTATTGGCTAATAATTGTCATGTGTGGTCCTGAAAAAAACCGCGACGTATCTTTCGAAAACCAAATGTTACGATACTAATATTGAATGCTCTAGAAGCTGTAAAAAGATCAGCTTCACCTGTATGCTGTTTCAGCGATGTTCTGTAGGATATATACGTTCGATAGTGACAAATTTATATTGAAAAGTGCAAAGAAAATGACAGTCAATGAAAAACCAGCGCGCGGCACAACAAGAAAAGGAAGGCGAAATAAAAACAATACGAACCGAGAACTTTTTAAGTTCCTAAAAACACTTGATGCACCCAAGCGGACGCATGTATTAAAGTGTGTAACGCATTGAAGAAAGAGCAGACGTGCTTAATAAGACTTAGTTTCCAAAATTGCGCACATACTAAAAAACCTGAAGAAGGCGTTATTCACTGCTTGAGGGCAAACGAAGATTGTAGAAGTGTGCATTTGCGACCGTGCACGTAGGTTCCATTTTCTTCTTTTGGTATCGCTTTTTTATGAAAGAAATGGTGTATGATGCGCGAAATTTAAAAAGGGCTCCTGGAAAGCGAACAAAAACTTAGGTTCACCAGAACAATCTGCGAGAGAAAAAAAAATCTCCAAGGAAAAACATAGTGAGAGAACAAGACGCACAGTGCTTAATTTAAGATGTGAACGAAAGCCTCTCTAAGTTTTTATTTTTTAGGTTTCTTTCATCTTGCAGGTCAGGAGACAGAATATTTTTTTCAGTGGGGGGGGGGGGGGAGGGGGTGCGTTACCCTTTCTTCCGTTCCTTCCCTTTTCCTTCAGGACAATGGTTATGTGCTGAGATTCCTTAGTCGTGCTAGTTGTGCATCCTTCATTGGGGTGCGGCGTGTGTGGTGACGTCCTGAGGCAGCCAACGTCAGATAGAAACAGTGCATGGGAGGTCGTCTCAGCGTCGCTCCTCGTATTACGCATTCCTCAGTGCCAAGTTTCAAAGGTACACGTTTGTGGTCTTTTGGTCTTAGTAAGCCGGATTGTTCTGTCTGCTAGCGGTCATACCAGAGTGCAGTAAATACTGTTTTTACCCTGCAGTGGTGCACAATTCTGCTTTGTTGTTTTTATTGTCCCTACACTATGTCTTGATGAAGACTATTCTGTCATGAAGTCAAAGCGATGATTGTATTTGCATAAATGCGGCTTGCATATTGAGTGCCGCGTACTGACGGGCGTATTAAGGCATATAGTCATCGAGCGCTGGCTGGGCGTGTGATTTCACGATGGACTCGCGTTACAATTTTAGCGTGGCGATATGTCTTTTCCGGGCCAATCACATCGCCTACTTAAGACGATGCACTTTCCTTATTCCATGGGAGCCACTTGTGTCTCTATTCTTGCTCTTATATGCCAAATTTCCCGACATCTCAGTGCAAAAGGTCGGTTCAGGCTTCGTTATAATGTTCTAATTGGCGCTTTTCAATGACCTGTTTTAGTAGTGATTTTCAGTTTTGAATTTTATTATGTGCTCAAAAACTACATATGGTCAATGTGTGTATTTCCTCAGCGGCATTCTTCACCTACTCTGTTTGCTGAGCATTTTAAACACTTGTACAAAGTACAGCTACATGAATTATGAGAGGGAACACGGGAACGCGTGCCTTCGCATTTCGCAAAGCGAGCCACCAACAGAACACGGGGATGGGTGGCACAAGGGCATGCTCGGCAAGAGCTACCAACCAGGCTTACTCTCGTGTTTTAGGCAAGACAACTGAGGCCGCATGGCTCAGACAGGAACGGCTTTATTCCGTGATAACGGAAACGAAAGAAATGCGCTGCGGTGGCTGGCGCAACGCGCTTTAATAAGCCATCTTATCACAGTGGCAAGGGTGAGCGGAGAGAGGTGGTTGAGGCGAGGTAGTTCCGCAGCTTTGATAACACTTCGCGATACCACACTTACTTTGCATGCGCCTATACCGGTGATTCTTATCACATGTCGGTAGTAGAGCTTTGCAAAGCGCGGAGGCCATGCGTTCCCGTGTTCCCTCTCACATTGCTTCTAGCTGTACATATTTCGCCGTTAAAGGTAGAAGTGTATAAAAATTTGAACTCGCCATTACGTTTTCTTGCGGGTTGATATCGCAAGTGAAAACGTTTCTATGCGCGTACTGACAACCTTATAAATTCACGTTTGCCTTCATATACACCAGAATTTATGCAATTGAATAAACTGCAACATCTGTGGTCGCAGTGAAACATATTAAGCAAAATGAACGCAAGAGTGCTACAGACGTTGCTCTGAGGAATGCACCATAAACGCGATAGAAATTCGCACAACAAAGAATAATAAAATATTGAGGCAATTGTTTCAAATAAACTCTATGAATTTACTTCAAGAGATTACACCAGAAAATCATCAAACTGATCTGTTATAAACAGACAAAAAATGAGCGCTTCAGCTGCACACCGTAAACGTGCGGTAGATCTCTAAAATCTACTCAACAAAGGCTCCTGAAATATTTCCATAAAATTACGTCAAAATAATGGAGCGTAAATTCATCATAGATGTGGATATTATTTCTGCCTGTATAGTGAAATCAGCCACAGATTTTGCATGCCAACTCCACAAAATTTATAGCATTGTTCGCCAAGGGCTCGCTACGAAAATGGGTCAGAAGAGCCCCAGAAACGTAGACAAGTACACTCAGGAAAACTAGCGGAAAATTATCAGGCGAAAATTGACAAGAACTCTGCAGGTAATCTCGAAACACGCAAAAAGTGTACTCTGTACGATGAGAAGAAGCAATACGACTTCTACAGAGATGTCAAAAAATATAAAGGGTTTCTTTCGGCTTCAGACATATAGATAAAGGGATTTATTGAAAGGAAAGGCAGAGAGGTTGGCCGGAATGATTCAAATCTGGCCTGCTACTCTGCACTTGGGAAGGGGGAAGGGAGAAGAAATAAGATCATGATGGGTGACGATGTTGAAGAAGGCATATGAAATATATACAGACACAGTAGCTTACTTTACAAGCACGAATCAAGTCTGGTGGCACAAAAAACGGCAAAGAGCACGCACTGCTGCCTGGACACCCTTCCCCTTGGCCTGCCAAGCGCCCAGCAGCTGTTTCACTGACAGAGGCCTCTTGTCTAAACGCTTCAAGGAAGCGGCTAGCACACTCCTTTCGCACGCATACACTTGGCACACAAATAATGTATGGTCCACAGTCTCTGGGATGCCACAAGTTGAACACTTAGGCGAGTCCACCTGCTCAATTAAATGTATGTACCTGCGTGTGAAAGCCGCGTTTAAACGAAGTTTATGTAGCAAGCATGCCTGATGACGCGGAATATCCTGCGGAACATAAAATTTCAGTGTTCCATCGAGCCTTTTTAGACAAATGTGTCGGGCGCCTGGCTGGGTCCAGCAAGCTGCCGTAGCATTGTTCATACAGTTCGTAATAAGACACGTCGTATCCGCTCTTGAAAATGGTCACAGCTGTTTTAAGGCCATTGATGAGTGCGCTTTTCGCTTCAACATCGGCCTGTCCATTTCCATGGAGCCCGCAGTGGGCAGGGATCCATTTAAACATTATCCGGTGGCCTTGTAGTTGGGCAGATGTGAGGAGCTCCATAATTTTTAGTGCCAGGGACTGGTAGGCAGTGTGGCGTAAGACGTTTTCCTAAATTTGAAATGCAGCCTTTAAGTCCGTGAATATGCACCATTTTTGAGGTGGTTCCCCACATATCTAGCGAATAGATTCCCGAATGGCTACAATTTCAGCAGCGGTTGATGTAGAAGTATGCCCCAAAAGGAAATGTAGAGTCGCTTTCTGAGCTGGTATGACCACAGCTGCAGCGGATGCCTGTGCTGACACAGATCTATCGTTGTATACGTGAATATACTTAGAATATTCTCACCAGACGTGCGCCAGAGTAAAATGTTTGAGTCCACAAAATGGCACCATTGATTTGTTTAATATTCCGGGAACACGAAGGTGCACCAAAAGTTCATCCATCACCCATGGTGTTTGGGCGGGACGATATGGAAGGGCACATCCTGTTGGTACTTGCGACTGATGGCAGCGGAGTGCACTTGTAAAACTGCATTCCGGCTGCTCATCCAGAATCTTGCTGAGTGGGTGAAAACGGTGTCTTGTAAATGACCTTAAATATACACGAAGTGGTTCGTATGACAAGTATATGGATATTGGGCGAGCATGTGCCTCTTCAACTGTGCTTTTGTTAGAGGTGCAGCTGGGCAGTTCAAGGCATATTTTCAGTACTTGCGCTTGCACGCTCATTAAAGTCCGCAAGCAGGAAATACTCATACTATAGAGTTCTAGGAGACTGTACCGGATGTAGCCAACAAACATATTCTCGTAAAGCCGTATTAAGTAGCGCTCAGTTGGAGCCCATTTGATGCCAGCTATGAAACGAAGTACATGGCCAAAATTAATTAGCCTTTTCTTCACCATAGCATTATGTTTCGACCAAGATAGTCGGTGGTCAATAATTACTGCCAAAAATCTGTTCCTGGAGACGTACAGTATTACGACTCCATGAAGAGTCTTCTGGTAGCGGCTGACACATTTTCCCGTAAATGCGATCACTGCACACTTTTCTGTCGCTAAAATTAAACCTTGACGCCGTAAGTACATCGATGTCGATGACACAGTTCGTTGCAATATCGCACCTAGTTGTGGGCGCGTTGAACCAGAAGCCCAGATGCAGATGTCGTCAGCATATACACTGATGTGGATGTTAGTTGGTAGTTCACTCACCAGAGGCCAATTAGCGCAACGTTCAATAGAGTTGAGCTGAGGACTCCTCCCTGTGGAACTCCACGACCGACCTGATAGCGGGTAGTATCTCCATCAGGCGTAGTCATGTAAACAGAGCGGCCACTGAGATAGCTCACAATCCACAAGTACAGCCGGGCACCAACTCCCACGTCGTCAAGTCCATCAAGAATAGCATCATGGAGGATGTTGTCGTAAGCCCCCTTTATATCTAAAAAGACAGCAGCTACTAGTCGACGGTGACGCTTTTCATGTTCTGCTGTCGCCACGAGGTCGATGACGCTGTCAATGGAAGAGCGCCCTCGGCAGAATCCAGTCATCATATTCGGATTAAGATCATTACTCTCTAGAAACCACTTAAACCTTGTCAGCACCATTGGCTCCATAACTTTTCCAACACAGCTTGCTAGGGCAACTGGCCGGTATGAGGTAAGTTCGAGAGGGGGCTTTCCAGGCTTCTAAAGAGCAACCAGGCGGCTAACCTTCCAGTGTTCAGGAACAGTACTAGAAGCCCACATATCACTGAAATAATTAAGTAGTGTAGTTCTACCATCCTTGCCTAGGTTTGATAAGGTTGATTAAGTAATCCCGTCAGGACCAGGTGCAGATGAAAGCCGACAAGAAGCAAGAGCGGCGTCTAATTCAGCTATTGAAAAGGGCAAGTTGTATTGATCACTCGGCGAAGCAGGAGCAAAAACCTCTGAAATTGGTGGCTGTGCCTGGTTTGTGCCCACAACCAAGTTACAAAAACCTTCAGCTACGTCAACTTCATTGCGGCGTTGATAAAGGGCCAGGGTACGAAAAGGGTGACTTTCTTGCGGAGGTGTGCGCAAGCTTCTCGCAACATGCCAGATACGCGACAGTGGCTTACGGGGATCTAGTGATGAGAAGAACTGTGTCCAACGTTTTCGTCCTAACCTCTCCAGGTGGCGCAAAACTTTTCGTTTAGCTCGGCGAGAAAGTGCGAAATCTTGCGCGGATTTCATCCTTCTGTACTTTTTTCAGCCCGCCGACGGATCGCGCGAAGCCGCTAAAATTCCATGTCGATGCTGGACACTGATGCCGGCACACAAACATAGCGAGGGTTCTCACTGAGAGAGGAAGTAATGAGGCCCTCTATCTAAGATGGTGACTGGAGGTACACGGTGGTAGTCAACACCGATGCCCTAAAATCGGGCCAGTCTGTGTATTGCACACGAGGCGAAATGGCAGGTGCGAACCACTTGATGCATATGTACGTTGGTATGTGATCACTCCCATGTGTTTCCACATCACTACACTAAGAAACAGAAGGATGTAGGCTTTTGGAAACAAACGCTGCATCCAAGCAGCTGCTGTAGGCTGTTCCGCGTAGAAACGTTGGTGAGCCGTCGTTTATACTGACGAGATCTTGCGTAGGCATAGAGTCTGCCAGGTCTCTTCCTCGATTGCTCATTATGGCACTACCCCACTGAGGGTGGTGAGCATTAAAGTCACCCACAATAATACGAGGAGCTGCACAACACTGGTTTGTTGAAAATAGATATGACTTGTCCAAGCCATCTCTCGGAGGAATATAGGCGCCAATTACACAAAATACTAGTCTTTCAGGGTTAATGTCAAACAAACGTAGTTAATTGTGTTTTAGGGCTGTAGAGCATGACGGACGTGCGAAATGTCTTGGCGTACACACATTAGCACTTTGCTTGTTTCGTCTGCTTCTCGAGACCATAGCATAACATATCCGGAATGGCGGAATGCAGCCGGCATGATTGGCTCACAGATCACAATCACGGGAAAGCGGTACTTCTGTACCCGCTATCGGAAGTCACTCAGACGACCACGCAGGCCTCGGGCATTCCATTGCATCACTACACTGCGGCGCAAGTGCATCATCACAGAGGTGGCGTTAGTTTGTTGCGCCATTGTGAATTATTGCAATGCCGTCAAGAGCGCTTAAATGCATCCAAAAGCTGAACAGCAAACTTAGCTGTTTGTGTCTTAATGCTAGAGAGCAGTACCCGCATTGAACGAACAAGCTATTTCCCCATTTCTTTCACCTGTTGGCTGTCGGGGTTCACGGTATTTTCTGCACGTGTGGCAACCAAACTGGGATGAGGCATGGCGATGGCCTTTAAATGGTAGACCAGGGCACTCTACATCAGAGGCGGCAGATAATACGTCTGATCCTTTGCCTGTGACACTGCCTGCGACATTACAGTCAGAGTATTCTTAACGGGATTGGGCTCAGTCTGTTGTGGCACCTGAGCTGATGTTAACTGTAAAGTTGACTTATCCAGGCTAGGCTTGCCTTCTGATTCCTTGTGTCGGCGACGAATAGACGCAGCCGCTTCTTGATGAGTCGAATGATCTCTCACCATCTTCTTTAGTATAAGTCTTTTGTTCTGAATTTTAGGACAGTTCTTAGCCGTCGCTTCATGGGCACCTGAGCAGTTAACACACTTGACAGTCTTCGTCTGGCATGTGTCATGAGGGGACGTACCGCCTCATCGACGGCAGGATACCTCGTTTAGACAAACGGCACTCACATGTCCGACCTTATTGCATTTGTGGCACTGAACAGGTCTTGGAACATACATCCGAACTGGATGCCTCACATAACCCACTTTAACGTGGGTTGGGAGGGATTCAGTTTCGAAGAATAATTTAACGCACTTCGAGCGACCGAAACGATGAACATCCACAATGCGCGCCGTAGATTTGATCAGCGCACAGAGATCGTTTTCACTTATCTCAGGGTCAACATCCGTGATTACATCTGCAGTAGTCCTTTTCCCATGTGCAAGAAAGGAATGGACTGGCATGTTGCCAAGCGCACCAGTTCCTTTCAGCTTGTCCACTGTAGCCTGGGATTTGACATCCACGGTGAGGACATTCTTCTAGGGATTAATTCTTACCTCTTAAACTTCACCAGGAACCAGCTGATCGAAAATCTGGGTCAGGTGCTGTCTGTTTATAACATTCAGATTTGCCGTCGCCGTTGTTGGTATGAAGGCCACGGAAAAGATCCCTTGCTTGTCAGCATTCTTCTTTGGTGACTCACTCGTTGTTGGTGTTCGGCGCAGCTTCCTTTTCAGGCGGCGCGACTGTACAGACGTGTAGCTAGCTGCTGTCAGAATCCATCTCAGCCACTGTGGACTCATCCGCCGAGTCTGGAAGCACCACGTCCGCGACGTTGAGGTGACCCGTCGAGTATGCCGCAGCCTGTTCGGCAGTGGCGGGTAGGCGCAGGGGTCGTGCGCCCGCCATCCCTAAGGACGTCGAGATCACAAATAGCTCACAGGGATAAAAAATAAAAAAAAGTGGAAGAGCGCTAGCTTCAGACGTTCGGAAACCTCCACTTCTTCTTCTGCGTCTGCAATAATCATTTTGACTTATGCGATGGCGCCGCACACGTGCTCTTGTCCCACCGTGTGCGGTAACCCTCCCCAGCGGTCTTACCCGCGCTGAGGAGGTTGCGCTACGGAGGATTCGGGTCGGAGTTGCCCTCACACCTGATGTGACACGAACATGGCCTCAATATCGATATTTATATCAACGTCCAGGACGTCGTGTCTGCAAATCACAAGACCACGAGGCAGATATTCACCATTTGTTGTGGGTTTGCCCGGCACTGAAGCCGACGAAAATTCGGCACCTGACGGCAGTGGGCCTTTCGCCGAACAACTCATTTTCATACATTGCATGGACACAAGGGCCTTATCATCGTTCTCTCTTGAACTTTATTAGCACAGCCAACATTTTTCTTTCATTTAATACCCCCTTTAATTTTTTTACATATTCCAATGACTTGAGGCAATAAACAACGTTATTAAAAAAAATAATTCAACGCGTTAACAGGCGAGCATGGCGGTCACTGGACAATACTGCCAAACGGACGCTATTTCGTATATTCGTGCATTGCTACGTGCATCGTAAAACCCTGAGCTGGAGAGTGCAGAAACTTTTCTGGGCAGTGCGGTGGCTTATTAGAAATTTTGTGCACCGCTTTTTGTATTTTTTTTATCGTTTATGTTTTATGTACAAAAGCTGAAAATGGTGTGTTCTGTTTTCTTTCGTTTTCTCTTTGCACTAGACATTCTCTTTTCGGCAAATCAAATCTTACTCAAAACTTCTCTTATTGCCCTCTAAGTGCGCGTTATGCCTTACAGATACTTTGTGTAAAATGTTAACTTCAAGAAAACAATTGAGGGGACACTCGGAAGGTGAAGCTCCAGAATGACTTTATTAACGCAGGAACGTCTAGTGGCGGGCAGTGCAGATTATTGGAAGCCACCTAATTTTCTTGAGGGGAGGGAAAAGGGCAAATAGGTTAGTAAGATGTCATATACACGCAGAGCTTGGCCCCGCTCGCTACAGAACCTAACAGAGGCAGCAGCAACGATTTTATTGCCCTTCAAATGTCCAAGGTTTTAGTGAGGGCAATCTAATGTAGTTTCATAAAGGCGACGTATCTAAGTGATGTCTAGTCTATTAAATTCAGGAAAGCCGTTAAGTGCACCGTACTGCAGTATGTGTTGGGAGACGTGGTGTCGAAAAGTCACGTGAATGTGTGCCGGGACACAAATTCTTTGCGAGCACACCAGTACCGCCGGCCAAGTCATATCCTCTTTTTTACTATTTTATACCCTGTCCCTTTCTTCACTTCAAAAAAGACAGAAGGCACAAGGCATATGGCTGCGACCGCTATTCATGGAAACTATGTGCAGTAAAATCTCGTTTATTCAGACTTCATGACACCTGAAGATGTGTCCGAACTGACCAAATGCCTAATTATCGAAGGAATTAAAGAAGTCCATAACAAGGTTTTTGACATCTACCGGCCCTTGTATGTTGAAAAAAAAAAATTAAATGTTGACTGCCTCGTGTTAGAGTTTTGTGAACAACTTTTTTTTGAAGTTCCGCCACATGTTAAGGTGCACACGCTTTCTCATGAACTAATGTACAGGTTGTCCCACATAACTTGAGCCAAGCTAGTTTTAAAGAGGCCGACGTTTAACCCTTCTTAAACCTGACTATATAACGAGCGAAAGCAGTAGTCGCGGTGGCACTCCCTCTTAGTGAAGAGCTCTGCATTCATCATCATCATCATCAGCCTGTTTATACCCACTGCAGGGCGAAGGCATTTCCCATATTTCTCCAATTAATCTGGTTCTGTGCTAGCTGCATCCGCTTGCCCCCAGCGAACTTCTTAACGTCATCCGCCCACCTTACTTTCTGTCGCCCCCTTCTACGCTTTCCTTCCCTTGGAATCCAGTTTGTAATTACCCTAAGCGACCATCGGAAAAGTAGAAAGGTAGGCTTGAAAATCAATATGCAGAAGACTAAGGTAAAGTTCAACAGCCTCGGGATGCAACAGCAGCTTACGTTAGGTAGCGAAGCACTGGAAGTAGTAAGCGAATATGTCTTTTTAGGACAGGTAGTAACCGCAGATCCGGACCATGAAAAGGAAATAACAAGAATAAGATTGGGATGGAGCGCATTTGGCAAGCACTCGCAGATTATGACTAGCAGCTTACCAGTATCGCTCAAGAGGAAAATATACAACAGAGTTGCATCTTACCTGTACTCAATATGGGGCTGAAACGGAGAGTCTATCCAAGAGGGTCTACTTAAGCTGAGGACAACGCAAAGGGCTATCGAGCGAAAAATGGTAGGGGTAACATTATTTGCCAGCAGAGATGGAGAAGCGCTATACAAGCAGTAAAAACAAGGCCTGGGGCCGATTGTGGCACCGATCATCAGCTTCTTGTTGCCAAAATTAAGCTTCGATTGAGGAAAACGCAGAAAACTAGAAGGCCTTTCAGGTATGATCTGGATCAGATTCCATTAGAATATGCTGTGGAAGTGAGGAATCGATTTCAAGAATCAGATCTAGAAGACAAAGAGCCCGAAGAGATGTGGACTGATGTTCGTGATATAATACAAGAAGTTGCTACTAAGGTAGTTCCAAAGCAAAAGAAATGCAAAAAAGCAAACTGGCTATCTGAAGAGGCTTTGCAAATAGCTGAGGAAAGGAGGATGGCAAAAGGTATGGGGGAAAGAGAAAGATACAAGGTTCTCAATGCGGATTTTCAGAAAATAGCAAGGAGAGATAAGAATGCCTTCCTGAACATACAGTGTCAAGCAGTTGAGGACAACAGCCAATTAAGGAACACAAGAGCTCTGTATAAGACAATTAAAGATATCAAAGGAAGCTTCTGTGCTAAGCTGGGCGTGATAAAGGACAAACGAGGCAAGGACCTCACTGAAGCCTCAGAGATAAAGAAGAGGTGGCAGGAATACACAGAAGAACTGTACAAGAAGGACCCGGATGTGCAAACCCAACATAGGACGGTTGTGATTACTGATCTCGAGCCGGGCATCCTGAAGAGTGAAGTTGAATGGGCCTTAGCCAGCCTTGCTAAGAACAAAGCTAGCGGAATTGATGGTATTCCAGCTGAGTTGCTTCAACCACGACGCTGTTAACACACTGCATACATTATGTCAAAAGATTTGGACAACCCTGCAGTGGCCACAGGATTGGAGGAGGTCAGTTTACATCCCCATTCCAAAGAAAGGCAGTGCCAAAGATTGTTCCAACTACCGCACGATCGCGCTTATTTCGCATGCTAGCAAGGTAATGTTAAAAATCCTGCAAGGTAGGCTGCAGCAGTATGTGGATCGGGAGCTTCCGGACGTGCAAGCTGGGTTTCGCAAGGGCAGAGGAACTAGAGACCAAATTGCCAACCTTCGCTGGATCATGGAAAAAGCAAGAGGTCCAGAAACCCATTTACTTCTGCTTTATTGATTATGCGAAAGCGTTTGACTGCGTAGATCACAGCAGATTGTGGCAAGCTCTCCAAGAGATGGGAGTTCCAATTCACCTCATCTGTCTCCTCAGGAACCTTTATGAAGGGCAAGAGGCCACAGTCAGAACTGGGCATGGTCTTACTGATTGGTTTCCGATTGAGAAAGGGGTGAGGCGAGGCTGCATACTGTCGCCCTGCCTATTTAACCTATATGCAGAGTGCATCATGAGGAAGGCCGGTCTGGACGAGTCTTCAGCTGGAGTGAAGATCGCTGGAAAACGTATCAACAACCTTAGATATGCGGATGATACCACTTTAATGGCAGAAAGTGAAGTGGAACTCAAGACACTTCAGATGCGCGCACAAGAAGAGAGTGAGAAGTTTGGGCTTAAACTGAACATTAAAAAGACGAAGATCATGGCGTCTTGCCCTATCAAGTCCTGGAGCATCAATGGACAAGAAGTGGAAGCTGTGACAGATTTTCTGTTCTTGGGCGTCAAGATTACCTCGGAAGGAGACTGCAGCCATGAAATTAGGAGACGCCTGCTTCTGGGAAAGAGAGCAATGGTTAGCCTTGACCGCCTAGTAAAGAGCAGAGACATTAGTCTGCCAACCAAGATCCGTATAACCCGTGCTGTGGTCTTTCCAGTTGTGATGTATGGATGCGAGAGTTGGACTGTGAAAAAGGCTGACCGCCGAAGAATTGACGCGTTTGAATTGTGGTGCTGGCGAAGACTCTTAAGAGTTCCTTGGACTGCCAGAAGATCAAATCAGTCGATATTGTCGACCATAAACCCTGACTGCTCATTGGAGGGTCAAATTCTAAAGTTAAAGCTCAGCTACTTTGGTCACCTGATGAGAAGAGAGGAGTCGCCGGAGAAAGATTTGATGTTGGGAAAGGTTGAGGGTCGCCGGAGAAGGGGTAGGCAGCGAACGCGATGGTTAGATGGCATTCTCGAGGCATTGCAGATGAAGCTATGTGATGTTAAGAAGATAGTGAGAGACCGGAAAGCGTGGCGTGACATGGTCCATAGGGTCACGAAGAGTCGGACACGACTGAACGCCTGAACTGAACTGAACATTAGGAGATAGGAAGCGTGCAGAGTGGATCAGAGAAATAACTCAAGTTACTGACATTCTAGTGGAAATCAAGAAGAAATGGGCGTGGGCAGGAGATGTAGTGCGAACAGAGCAAGAGCTCTGCATTACCTCCCGTCTAATGCTCTGTTATCCTGTATTTTGAAGTGTCGATTGTGCAGTTTCGTAAGACCACTGTAAAGCTCGTGTAAATATAGCGCATTTTCAGTCTAATAAATATCATGTTTGGGAAGACGTAGCGGTGGCTTAGTAGTTACACCAAGTAAAAAAGAAAAAAAAAAAGAAAAGCTAAGTGCCTAAACACTCTCAGCTACTGACTGCGAGTACCGGGTTTCGAATCCACTCCGATGATTTTTAATTTTTTTGTACGAACGGCCAGCTAAGTCACTACCAAAACGACAAAGTCCTAGTATGACCTTGAGAGGCCTTGAAGATTATTCTCCGACACCCGCCGAACTCAGGAGTTCCGTGCTAAAATATCCTTCTCCGCATTTAGAGGCTTAAGGAGAGGAAGACGAGGTAGCGACTTGTGAAAAACATATCCTCATCCCTACTTGGAGGCTTAAGGAAAAGAAGACGACTACGTGGAGCCTCCTGAACAGCGCTACGTCATTCACTGATACCCAGGGAACTTGAGAATCGCAGCCCGGAGAGCACAGCTCCCGCTCTAAAAATGAAAGGTGCTTCGAACGCGAATGCAACCAGATGCCTTATATTGGCACTAACACAGAGTCACTCAGGCTTTTTTTTTTTATTCTGCCTCTAACTTATGAATCACAAGTCTTTCAAAGAGGCATCCCTCAAGTCCAAGTCGCTTCCGAGCAGTGAAAGCCCAAAATCCCCAATTCAAGCCGATTTTTTTTTTTTTTTTTTTTTGCAACCAGTCTGTGTTGAAACGTTTTTTGTGTGTGTGTGAAAAAGGTTTGAGGCAAAGAGTTGCAACCGTTCGTGTTCATTCCTTTAATATCCATTATTGAAGAAAGCAGTATTTTGAAGAAAAAAAAAAAGAAGACAACAGTGGATTTGAGTGGTTAGGGTTATAATGACGAATTCATAGCCATGAACAAGGCGGTAAGGCTTATAAGATTTTTTTTTTTTTAAATAGAATGTTGTCCTCGAAAGCCCTGTAGCACAATGAAATCTTCAGCAATGACAGCCATGCAGTTGGCCATGGGTATTCTTTCTCTTTTACCAAGAAACGAAGCACGAAAAAACAGATGCTAATATAACAACGCAGGCGGTCCGAATTTGCCGCCGTATAGGCATTGCAACACCTCTCCCGAGAGTATTGCGTTTGAACTGAACTTCCCGCGCACCCCACGAAGTTGATTCGGTTTTCTGCTAGAAAAAGAACCTGATTTATTCGCACCCGCTGGCCTCTAGAGAGCGACATTTTCTGCGTTACAAAGCTCGATTTTGTGTTGTCTTGTCCGTGGATACGAATTCGCCGTTAGTAACAAGCGCCAGACAGGAGTAAATTTATGAGAGGGAGGAAAGGGAGCGGACGCTGTGCCCAAGACAGAAATTGTACGTATGAAAATCAGTTTGAATCCATTTCATTTTTTTTTTTTTTTTTTTGCAAAAGAAGTCCAAGAAACACACGCTTCAAAATGAATCGCCTGCTCCAACAGGGATCCACAAAACAGCCCTGTGCGAATTTTAACATGTCATTTATTTCATCAGATTAGCTAGTCAGTCCACATGCTAAACATTGCGAACGTGCTTCGTGTCTGGCATTTTTCTCCTCAAAAAGTTTTAATTCGGCCACCATATGTCGAGTAATTTCAAAAGTGCTTGCCTTTATCGCCCAAAAGAATGTGCGACGGCGACAGGGCATACGCCTTCTAAATAAATAATGACGTCGACTGTTGATTCTCTCGACAATGTGCATTCCAACGACAGTGGTGAAATGTGCATCCCCAGTGGTAACAAATCCTTATCAGGGATGCGGAGTAGATGTGTAGTGTAAGCGAAACATGCAGCGTGACGGCTTGCCGTTGTCTCCTGCGTCATCTTAAAACCAGCCGAAAAGCACGACACAGACAAGGGAATAGCACAAGATGGAAGCTGGACTACTCCATACTGTGCCTTTGGGCAGGTTTTAAGATGAACCACTACCAACTCGCCCAGTCGTCGACCTTGTTGAAATTCATCTGATGCGTGCCGTTGACAGTCTGGTCGATTAGTGTGGCACATTGCATATCTTTCTGTGTCTCTATACGTCGGCACTTTCTTCCGCGCGCTCCTTTGTATTGCCGCATTTGCTTTATAATCGGACGCACCTTGTTCCTTAAAAATTCTCTGAGTATTTGGAGATTGAGCTCACTGCGCTGGGTAAAATGTTGAAAATAACAAAAAAAAAATAAAAAGAGGTGGTAGAAGTCGAGTCAAGATTATGATTACGGGATCAACATTTCATCAGACACGGTCTACCTTCTAATAAATACAATATAATACAGTACAATAATACATTAAAATACAATAAATACAATATACAATACAATATATAAAAAAAATATGGGTTCAGCTGTCGAGAATATAGTCGACATCCTTTATCTTATGGCGAGTTTAATCGGCGGCTCTGAGCAAGTTTTTTTTTTTTTTTTTCATAAAACCGAAAAGCTTGCTTCAGTAACGATCATGATTCAAATGCTGATTTCTGAATAAACCGCGATGGCATGCTCCCCACCCTTTTTGGATATTTTACTAATTCGCGGATTCAGAGAGTGCTCCGGACCACCGATTGGAATTAGCCATTGAATCTGCACATAGGAACTGCGTGTAGACTTGTATTTCTTCACTTTAGCATAGTTGACAGCATTGAGTGCAAGGCCAAGGTGCAGAAAGTTTCTTCAGTGTTTAATACGGCGGCGAAAAACTCTTTTTGGCCAACAGCAGTTTTCGGCTGGAGCATTCTTATCAAACCTATGGGCTGTTCGTGAGGTGCGGCAGTGGGATATTGACATTCGACAGATGGCACCAATATTACTGCGTTGGAAATGTTCTCCTTCAGGCATTCACAATCATAAGCAGTTCGCCATATTGTCGAAAACGTTGAGCGCGTTTACTGCGAGGGGGAAAAATAGAGCATTTTGACAGTCAAAGTAAGGCGTGCGTTCACTATTCGAGCGCTTACATTACGCGAGTAAATGCGGTATGCTAGCGCCAACATCAACACTGCAAAGCCAGTAAACGCGCCCCTAATGTTTCGTCCGGCTTTATGGGATAAGCATCCCATTCTGTTGGAAAATCCTATAGGGTGAAACGATGATGCATTCACTGGCAGCTCCACCCGCGGCTACAACGGCGCAAGGCGCACTGGTCGTTTTCGTGTGTGAATGAGAATGATTTCTCTTCAGGTCCCTCCTCATGTGAAAACCGAAACCCGGAACCTTTCGCAGTGCCCCTCGCTCCCGCCACTTTATTGAGGACTGGACTGGAAAGCGTATGGTAATTACACGTAGAAAGTCACTTTCGAGTTTTATAAATAAACAATGTCGTTTAGGCTTGCGCTGGTGCTGCAATTTTGAATTACAGTTTTTTCGCTTTTTTGTTTTTCAGCTGAGCGACGTGTTTTTTCCGGCAGTCAGTTGTCATTTCATGAGTTCAAGCAAAAACAAAGCGCCGTATTTTTTATTTTATTTTTGTCTGGTGTGCATGCCAATATTCTCGATTTCTCACCAGCTACCTGCTCCAACTCGTACTGAAAGGCCCTGCCGTCACTATACGTCTCTGATACCGCCAGACGCGCCACAGAGCACGTCCCGCCTATACACTTCGTCGGCAGACGCACGTGAAAAGGGGGGGGGGGGATATGACGGTTCGGTGTACGACGGAGGGGGGTCAGTTTGTAGTTGCGACGCACGCTAGTTGTGTTTCGTCGTTCCTTGCGGGGCTCCCGTGAGCGGAGTGGTGATTTCGACAGGCGGACAAGTATCCATTCAGCCGGCCCTGCATTTACTCCGAGCCAAAAGGGAGAAAAGAAGCGCGTGCTGATTAAGCAAGAATGAGACTTGCATTTTTAACCTCGGCGAATAAGGGATCTTGGCGTCGCTCCTCGGTGAGAAGGCGGTCGTAAATTGAATCACGCTGGAAAGGCTCAGCTGGAACACTGGCCGCCTTGACGCCTCAAGAGGCCCCGGCGTTCATTTGAGATATATAGCCAGCAGTAATATAAAGGACGCCAAGGACACCGGGGAAACACAGAAAATAAAACTAAAAGGGCAATCTTCTCGGCCAGACCGGCATTGTGGTAGACTCCGCCGCATTTCGGTTAGTTGGCGGAATCCAACCATTAGCGCGGGAGCAATTGTTTTCGCGGGGTTAATGGTCGCCGCTAGCCAGAAGTGGTGCGACCGCGCAAGGCGGCTTGTGCTTCGGTCACAGAAACCGCCTAATTGCCAGGCGCTCGAACGGCGTCCTCTTTTTAGTACTCTCGTGCCTACGTCTTCTTCACGCCGCACGTTGGCCATTGTCAAGTGCCTGCACTTCTATTTGCATATGTTTCCTTCTGTAAAAAGAATCTCTTTTTAAGGCTCCTACTCGGCCGAGACGTTTAGTTCCTGTCCAAAGTGACCTTAACAAAGATTCCCCTTCACCCAAGACGGAAAACTGCGCAAGCCTTTTCAAGGTCGCACGCTACGGCCCAAAGTCGATTTCTTCCCGTTGCTGCGAGCGCTAAAAATGCGGCGAACATTTTTGCTGGCAAATAAACTCTTAACGGCTACGTGGTTCTTGCATAAATTGTTGCCCTGCGCATGGAGCGCATGGATACCCAGCCTGGAAGAGCAGAGGGTGTGCATACAGAAAGCGAATTGCAAACTTGAATAGGATTAAAGAATCGGTTATATCGATATAAACCGCTAGATGCCGTTCTAGCGAAATATGTTGCTTTCGACAGTAGAGGTGCTTAATCAGCCATAGTGTAGGTCAAATAAGATAGAAAATTTCATTCTTCTTCCGAATAATAAATACGGTGTTTACGCCTAACATTATTCTTACTTTTTGGTTGTCAGCAGCGGCGGCCCCTACCACGACTAGTCTGACCATCCCATTTGGCCAATGAAGTTTGGCGCTCCGATTTGCCACTCCACGTGACGTTCTACAAATACGCGTTATGAGCAGCCTATCAGGACGGTGTAGTTCTTTCTTTTCTTCGATGGTTTGCCTTGGGTTACACGGTTTCACGTCCCGAAGCGGCACCGCCAATAAGAGACGTCGTAATGGATGGCGGCCTCGTAAATTTCGAGCATCTGAGGATCTTTAACGACATCGCACACTACACGGGAGTCCTGTGTTTAGCCTCCATAGATAAATTGTGTTTCGCGATCGGGATCGAACCCGCGTCCTCGGGATTTGTAGCCAAGCGCGTTAACCATGGTGCCTCCGCGTCGGTACTTCTTTTTCCGGAATAAAAGATCTTCGTTCGGCTGATGTCTGCTCACGAAATCTCAAACGAGCTCATGAAGAGTGCGTCAAACAGTCACCTTAAATATAAGCAATTCTACATTTCTTGATTCGCGTCTATACAGCCAGTGAATAATCAATCGCTACGCGTGCATACCGTGAAGATATAAGGGAGGTGCTTCAGGAAAAAATTAAGCCGATCGTTCTTTACCCACACTAATGTGTTGCAGGTGGACCACACACGGGCGATCAGCAGCTAAGCTCATCCAGTAAGACCTTTTTTCTTTCAAGAAATAACTTAGAAGTCCGTCCCACGGCGTCCTCTCACTTACACGGTATTCTTGCTGCACATGTAGGCTTATTCAGTGATGTCCACATGCGTCACTATTTCCGGGTTGCACGACGTCGGAGTTGCAACCGCCGAAGTCGCATTTTGCATTCATCAGACCATCAGAGCAAACATTGTCTAAGCGTGCCAAGCTTGGTGTGACTTTATAAACTATTCCTCAGGTGGTCATCCGCTCAAAGTGGCCTACATATATTGGCGTGCTGTGAAGGAGAAGATGAGCAGAAGTATATGAGACGCTTCCAGCACACGAAAAAGAGGTAGAAGTATTTATCATTGTGCGCCCAGTGAAAGATTTTGTCTGTGTCACCTTCTCTATTATGCATCTTTCTCTTCATACCGTTACGATCTCAGTGGCAAGACAAAGAGGGAGGTCTGACGAGGTGCTGTGAACCAGAATGACGCTGAAGCTATAGGCTGCATGTTTAAGTGCGTTCCCGACGGCGAGCTGTCGCGCCTACCTCTCAGTACATCCCCGTTTTCATTGCTTTACTGAAGGTGAACAGAATAGTGGCATCGAAAATTTGCTTGATATAAATGTAGAACGATATACTTATAAGCCATTCAAAGCGTCACGAGAAGCAGCCTTAAGGTGGTTAGAAAATGACGCATGAAACAGCGCAGTTTTTCGGATAAGACAGTGTCATTTCCCAGAAAACGAATGCGCAATGCACAGATTGCAGTAGTTGCGCGAAAAAACATATTTTATCCCCTTCACCTCAATTCAAGACACGATTACTGCGTCTGACAATCTGACAGTGAAACAACCTTACAGTGGAAAAAAAAAAAAAAATGAAAGAAGACAGAATTCGATATTGCTATTTACAGTTCGTGTCGACAGCGCTGGCGCTCGCCTACACTGCCTACTTCAGAAGGTTGGATTATTCACGCTCCGTGATCTTCCTTCATTTCGAGAGCCAGCTCACGAAGTGATTTTATGCAAGAACACGCATCGATCGTAAAGGCTTTCTCAATCCCAACAGAATTGATCGGGACAAATGGAATGGTTTGCACTGGCACCATCCCAGTAGCCGTCCCCAGCTTCCGCACCACGCTACAAATTGAGGCAGCCGACATGTGAAATGTGGCGGTTGAATATGCGCTGAAATTTAAATTTGTTTGCCCTTTTCGTGTTGAAATGTGCGCGGTAGCTGCGCCAGGTATTAGCTCTGTCAGCTCACTACCGTAATGACAAGGCAAGAAAGATGAAGGCCTTAAAGCGCAGAAAAACGCCGCCCAAGCAATGTCTGCGTTAAAGGATCAGTGAGAGTTTCGGCTGAAGCATGAACATCAGGAACCCACTTCAAAAAAGGAGTTGCGCGAAGAGTAGTTTATAGTTTCTCGCCCGTTTCGATATTGTATGCTTGGCTGTCATGATAACAAAAAGGCACGGGTCTCGAGCCACTCTCTTGCCCTCCTGACCACTCAACAGCTTTGGAGAATTCTGACACTTTCGAGACGCCAAGACGTTCGCCTTTTACAAACAGTGCTGGAGTTTACACTGTGAGTCGCTCATACATCTGCCCGCTTTCCCGAACTGACAGATGAAGCTAAGAAATAGGCGGTAGAGTACAAGTCGCGCAAAACGAGAGGATAACTGTCAGCCAGACTAACAGCTCAAAGGCAGCACGGAGGTCAAGACAGGCTGTTAGCCCCTGATCTTCTCTCAAAAATAGTACCAAATAGTACTCCGCGTGCAAATAATGGGAGAAACCGGAGCCTGCGATGCATATTTTCTGAGAAGTTCAACATTGAGAGAAACAGCACAAACAAAAAAAAAAGGGGGGGCTTTGGCTATTTGTCGACCTAACCCTCGAGACTAAGACTGGGCCGAAGGAATTCCGTTCGCGTATATATAAAATGACGTTTCAAAGTCACAGAAAATGTAAACGTTTCAATACTGTCACGATGCGGTTTCACACAAACGCTCAGAATACTATGGAATTTGTCTTTTGCCATGAAACATTGAGAAAGAGCTAAAGTTACTATTGCCACCAGCAGGTGCCGATCGAGTTGATTTAGAGGGTTGAAGAATCATATATACGCAGCAATACGAAAGTTAATCGTGCAAGGCAAAACGTAAGGCCCATTATGAGGGCAGGTCGAGGCAAATGGAGGTGAAGCGACGAAGGGCGAAAGTTTTTAGGTGCCTATACCTGTGAAGTATTGATACTGCTGGAGAAATATAACTCGCTGGATTGTTACGAAATACAAATATCATAGTGAAAAGAAAATAGCATTAGAACTCTAACAAAAGCTCATCAGCTAACTAGTCCACAAGCCTGTGTTGTAGTTCTATAGGACGGCTATGACTAAGACAAAAAAAACTTTCCGCCGATTGTAAAGGAAGGGTTATACGTTTCGACGCTGGAGCTATATTCTTGAGGACGACGTGCTATCACTCAAGTTCTACCTCCCTGCCATACTTCTCAGGCATCCGCCTACCTGGCTGCCCGCTTTCATTTCCGCTTTTCCTTCCTATCCTAGTCATTCTACCCGCCACGGTGAGATAGTGGTTGAGGCGCTTGGCTATTGGGTCGGAGAACCTTGTCTCAATCCAAGCCGCCGAGCCACGTCTTGATGGAGACAAACGCAACGGGTGCGTGTGCTCTTGCGATGTCCGTGTACGTTTAAAATAAGCAAATTACAGCTAATCTGCAGCCCTAAACACCCACGTGCTGCTTCGGAACGCTCAACTCAGTAATTAATCATTTGAAATTTATTCTTTTTAACTTAAATTTATTATACTGTAAGCTATATTATTGTGAATTCCGTGGTGGTTCGTGTCATTTTCCCATTCTGCTTTTAAGTTACCACTACTGTAGACTTGCTCGTGTTAAAGACTGCCGAGTTAATTTCACTTTCACTACCCCTGCAAAACACGCAGTTTCTTGAAAGCTCACTGAGTGCTTTTTGATAAATGCATAGGTGCGAAGATCTGCAGTCAATTAAAGAATGTTTAATGTTTTCTTCACTGCCCCCGCATGCTGCCTAATTATACTATCCCTCTTCATACTTCCGTATTACCTGATTCTAAGGCACTGCTCTTGGTTTGGTCGGTCGGTGTATTCACGCCATTTCACCTGTTTTTTTTTTTTTTTTTTTGCCTCCAATTAGCACTTTCGGTTTCGTGGACTTTGGTTTGATGCTTGTGGTAACTTATTTTTCCTGTTATTGTAAAGCATGTTGTGAGCTTTCTAGCCTTTTTCAGCTCCCCCACGTGTCCTCTGCAGCTTTAGAGTGACGACTGTATACAAAAAGCCATTTCCCTGGCTTTCACGTCGCTGTAGCAGTATTATTAGCAGTAGCCTCAACCAGAGTGTAGTAGCCATGACAATCATGCGGAGAGCGCTTACCGTAATACCAAGAGGCTATGGAGAGAGCGAAGGGGGGGGGGGGGGTGTAACCGGAGGGTGGTTTGCCGCGCTAAGAACTCGAAGGGTGTTTACTTTGGGAGAAAGGAGGAAGTAATACCTCTGTCAGACGAGCAAGTTTAGTGACACTTTCACCAAGTGCACTTATCTCATAAAATGTCACTTTCAGTGCTCGCTGCTACACGGCAAAATAAAGTGACATTTGGCAGTGATGGCGATGGCGATGGCTAATCAAGTAATTGGCAGAAAATATTAGTTTTTGCGCCTAAATGCTTTATTATGTTGTTGTTGTTTTTTTGTAGTTATAATTTGTTAAGCCTACTTTGCTGTCATTTTTAAAGAACCTATTATAAGTTTTGCAATTACAAAAAAGCGTTTCAAGACGAGACAAGCCAGAAGCAGCTCGTATCCCGGTTGTTCCAGCTGCTCGGGTATCATGACAACACAAAGCAATGCTGAAAATCTCGTGGCAACATTTATGTGTATTCGAACGCGACATCTTGCCCAAGACAGGGAGCTGCAGCTAGCTATCGATGAGGAAGCAAGTATACTAAAGGACCTTTAGCAGCAACTGGAGATGAACGCCTTCTGCATCGCCGCTGTCATCGCTGGCACACCGCCCACGATACAGAGAGAGCGATGGTCCTTCGAAAGAAACGAAAGGTGGTTTGAAGATACATTGCCCAATTTGGGTGATTCGCACTTCAAGCAGTGCTTTCGCGTGTCGTCAACAACTTTCAAGTACTTGGTGGAGTCGTGCTGGCGAGAGCCATCGCGGCAGGACACAAACATGCGGCCAACAATTTCCATTGAGAAGCGAGTTGCCGTCGAACTTTACCGCCTAGGGTCGACTGCAGAAGACAGGACAATCGCGCACTTATTTTCACTCGGCCGGTCCACTGTGAGTGAGATGTACTGAGAGTTTTTCAAGGTGCTTCTTGAGAAATTCGAAGACAAATGGGTGCGCATGGTGCGCCGGGACGAGACGGCCCAGCACATGCGATATTTCTATGCTGTCCACGGTTTCCCGCACGCCATTGGCGCACTTGACGGCTGCCATTTCGCAGTATCGCCACCAAAGGAGCAAGCTGCCGACTACTTTAACTACAAGGGGTGGTAAGTTCGTTTTTCTGTTTTTTTCTTTTCAAGTCCGTTTCTTTCCAATCAAGACTTCTAGATTCAGAAAAAAAAAAACATTCTTGGAATAGTTTGCTTTAAGATTTTTCAGTTCTCAAAGGAAGGTTTATCTGGTTATAATTCTCTAATATGGTGACATTATTGAGATTCCATCACAATATGGAAGTTCTCGCTGTGGCACTGAAGGAATTTGATGGTTACTGCGTTTAGTTCCAAAACAGGTGTTAATGTGATGGTAGAGCTTACTGTTCTCTCTGTTTTTCGTGCAGGCACAGCGTCATCCTCCTGGCACTGGTGAACCACCACTACCGCTTTTTCTATATAAACGTCGGAAGCCCGGGCAGGTGCCACGACGCTCATGTGTACGGCCGCTCCAAGTTTTGCAAGCTCGTCGAAGGACCCCATTTTCGTTCTCCTGTGGTCAAAATTGAGAACACAACTGTGGAACCAAAAATCCTATGCGATCAAGCTTTTCTGCTAACATCTAATCTGCTGAAACCGTATCCAAATGCAGAGAAAGACACACGTGAAGCCGTCTTCAACTATAATCTCTCTAAAAGAAGGAGAATTGTAGAAAATTCGTTTGGCCGGCTAAAAGCCCGTTCAAGGTTTGTTATGAAAAGGATGGAATGTAGGCTGCTCAATGCAAAACAAGCCATTAGGGCTGCCTGTGTGCTCCACATCTGTGAAACATTGAAGGACGGCACTGAGCAGCAATGGGAAAAAGAAGTCAACGCACTTGATGCCGTGTATGGACAGCCATGTCACACTACCACAGTGTGTGCACGACGGGCGAGGTGAACAAGTGCGGAATGCACTGGCAAACTTCTTCTGGAAGCAAGTGCAGCCTGCATCTGGTAGAGCTACTAGTCAGTGGGACCCATGTGTAGCACCCTTTTAGCATGCATAGCTTTGTGTAAAGGAACCAGCACAGCAGAGTACTGAACACAGTCTAGCAGGCGTACTGAACCCACCACTGAACACAGTACTGACCACCGCAAAGCAAGCTCTCTTTTTTAGGGTGAAAGCACTATTTCATGAGTTCACCGATTCCGTGCATCTCGAGATTGGTCCGAGTTGGAAATGCCCACTAGGGCTTCCCTAATATTATGGGAGGATGAGATCAGAATCCAGCCTTCGAGGTGTCTTGGGCCCTAAGTGAGACACACGGCCTCTATAAGGCCACGCAGACATTTGTGCGGTGTGGCTAAAGCGGAGCTTTCTTTCTATGTCGCTCCTATCAACTTGGGCACCATATATCACGGTCTTTTGCAAGAACGCGTCTCTGGCAGATGACGGCAAGAAGACAGCGACAATTTCAAATGCATCTACCGCCTACCAAGGTAAACCACGTTAACTACTGTTTTCGCAGTTAAAATAGACTAAGCCATGTTAGACCTCCACGTTTTTTTACAGGTGCTGGACATATACGTCGCTATGCGTGTAACCTGCACGCATATGTCTATAGCTAAACGAGCCTAAATGGATAGGAGAAAAGAGAACAACTTTTGACGCTTCATTCTTAACTCTTAAGGAGCAAAAATATTGCTATTCTTCTACTTCTATACAGATGCCGTACGTGTCGGAGTACTAAAGACATTAGGAAGGGGCAGTGGGGGAAAAATGAAGTTGGTCTGCATAGACTGCCGCACTGCCACGTTTGCTCGAAACAGGGCTTTTGTAAGCTAGAAAATGCAACAAAAACGGAAGCCAGGTGTTGCCGTCGTCGGCACAATTCACAAGCGCACTGCAGTATGTCGACACAGTTTTATTGATTGCAGGGGCTATATGCTTTACCATTCTCTTCAAAGCGCTTATTACTGAGTGCCTTTCGGTGTAGACGTCCCGAATTTGAACCTATAGTGATGGAAAATGTTTAGTCGCTTTTGTCAACAAAACCAACTCGGTTTTTCACCCCAATACAAGTATTAATACGCCCAGGAAAAGCTATACAATCTTTTTGCGCTATGTACAAAAATTGGAGATGTAGTTAGTTTTAGTACACCTCATGATACCATGTTCAAGCGACATTTAAAACAAAAATGATTTTATCGTTTTTTGCAAGCTGCTTGTTCACTTACGATAATTTACAAAACATTAGAAGCTATTGGCATTTTTCAAACTTTTCTAACTTGTCCAGCACGCATCCGAAATCGAAAGCTCGACTCCGCAACATGAGCACTCTCATCACAGGTATCCGTTCGGGTTTATATTCAGTAATACAATTTGTGGAAGTACGTTACAAAAACTTTCGGTAGATATTTGTAGCATCTGGTGGTTTTGATTCAGTCAAAAAATTTCACAAAAGTGCGGGTCGCTCCGGCATTCCATGGCGTGCATAAAAGTTGTAGCAGTTTCAGCTGCAGGTTGATAGGCTGAGGGCTTCTTGCTTCAGTGACAGGTCCATTTCGCACGTCTGTTAAATACAGATGATAAATATCCCAATTTGAGCTAGCGCTGCCTCACCATTGAATTCAATCGTGTGTGAAAGGCGTGCCAGCTGGAGACGTCATTCAGCTGGAGGCGCATAGCTGGTGAGAGAAAAATATGCGCGCTTTGACTCGCTGAAAATAAGACAATGTTGTTTTTAAGGAGGGTCAAAGCTCTGAGAATGGTTAATATTAGGTACACTCGGTGTTTCTTTTTTCTCGGACATTTCCTCCTAATATTTAAGGAATTTTTCTAAACTCGTATCTTTTATCATATAACCGCGCCAGCAGAGATAAGCTTTTTCTTCTAATAAATATAAATCTATCAAAAGTTACGTACAGTTTATTTATACTTTAAGGTGTGCAATCAAGCAGCACAGGTTCTGAAAAAGAGGGGTAACTTTGTTTACTGTGTGAATATTTTTTAGAAAGAGATCCACCGGATGTAAAGCTTATCATCCTTTTTACGATAATCCATCTCAGCTGTATAGATATGACAGTCATGATGCTTAAGATCGCAGTTCATTGCCCTAACGTACATGCAAGTCGCTTTTGTACTGCACCTACCATTTCGTAGTTATCACTACTGACCTAACACCCATAGTGCTCATCCAAATGTTTATTAACAGATCTTTTTAGTTCCTAAGTTTTGTCATCCCAAAGGTTCTAATTTCTGAAGCTTTAGTAACCAAAGCTGAAACAGTAACTTTCACACTAAAACTGTTATGATTATGTTCTCGAAGGGTGTGACGTACCTAAAAAGAACTAGCTTTCCACTTCGGCGAAAATATGCTTCAACAACACTTCTTTCTGTGTGGACGCCCCAGTTGTAATGTGTTGATCGAACGACCCTGCACATTTAACATAAAAATCACGTTCCTTTTCCCACCTCGTGGCTAACGGATTATGTCATGCATTATAACGACTTGGAGCTGACTCTTGCTTTTCTTCAGAAGTGGTCAGTCAAAAAGAAAAAAGCTACAGAACCGAGTCAAAAATACGACAGAATATTACGTCAGATGTTTATGTAATACTGTAGTACTTTACTGCATTTCTGTAGTTTTTTTTTTCTTGTAGCTTTTTCTTGTCTGTAGTTCTGTAGTACTTTTCTGTAGTAACTACAGAAAAGTTTGATGTTACTACAGAAAGTTCGGCTGTCACAACAGGTTTTCTGTAAAAAAAACGCAGAAATTGTGTCGTAACAACAGAAAATTTTCGGTTGTTATATTTCTACCGGGTCAGCTGAAAGGAAGTCTACAGCCTACATAGTGCGTCGTTAGTTCATGGTCGCCGAAACAGAGCGCACTGTCTAGCACAAAACGACGTCAGAAGAATCGGGCGCCCTATGTTCTAATGAAAAAAATTGTTTGCTCTGGTCACCGAGAGGCACCTGTCTTAACTCCCTATCTGTGCAACTTTAACTGTACTTTCCTCCCAAGACAACTTGCTTGCACTAAACTCTTGCATGATTGTAAAAAGAGTGAAGCTGCCCATCTTCGTGCTGGTGTAGCGGCATATATAGTCAGCAGTTGTGAACAGGAGTTTCGTCTGCGGCTTCAACGCTGTATCATGAAACGAAGGAAAGGCGCTCACTTGTCGGCAGTTTGGCCCTCTTGCCGAAATCAGATACCGTAGTTCCAGTAAAACTCTGTCACTCATCTGCCCAGTGTCCGTCTTTTCACATGCAGAGCGCTTCACTTTAAAATAAACTTTGCAACTCGAACTTCCGGCCGTTATCGAGGGATAACGTATTTCCCCATGTGGCCATGCAGGTTAGCTGAACCAAGCACGTCTCGCTTTGTTGACATTTGCAAAGGCGCCGTCCTGAGACTCTCTTTCTGAGCTTTTATTTTTATTTGATCCTGACCGCCTTCTTCAGCGCCGGTGCCTTTATATGGTTTCTGTGGGCGATGCCGCCATTATTTTTTATTTTATTTCCCTTCAGCTAACGTTCCTTTGTTTACGTTTCATCGCGCGGTATGAGCTGTGTGTCCTGTTCTATCTTTTCTTTTTCTTTGTGCATTCCTCATGTTCCACCCACTTTCACGCTCTTCTCGAAAAGACCAGCGTGGGACAGCTTCGTCGCCAAATTGCCAGCCGGATCACTCCTTTTCTCTTGTGTCGCTGCTGTGCTCTCACTAATCGAAAAATGATAATTGCCGTAATGATGGCCTCACGAACTAATCAGTGTACCTTCAGAGCCCGTCGGGCCACTATAGCCATATCTGTCAGTGATCGTACGAAAGAAGCTTCTCGGAGAACGAAACCCAATGAGGGTGGCTTCCAGCTGAGCCTATATTCCGCTTCAACAGGCCAACACTGCAACACAGCGCTTCGTTCTTGCAGTATTTTTTTACCTCTTTACCAGAGCTCGGAACCCCAGCACAAGCGCAAACCAGTCTGCACCCTCGGAACGTTTCACAGCTGTTACGATCCTAATCCTGAGAAGACCTATGAAAAACATTTTCTTGTGGAGGCTCGGAGCTCGCTAAGAAAAAAATAATGTTCTTTTTGTGCAGGAGTCACTCCGACTCTCTGTTAAACTTGCGGTTGAGGAAATATCCCTGATCTATTTCACTGATGCCGCCTTCGGCACATAGCATCCCGATAGCTTTTGGGCGTCATGCAGTCCGGCATCTCTCAACACAGTGATGCTAGAAACGAACTTAACTGCGCTCCAGGCATTCTAATGCATTAGGCCGCAGTAAAGCGGATCCGCGAGCGCCTAACGTCTCCGTCTGCACTCTTGTTCCCCTTCTTTCTCTTGAAACTCAAACAGAAAACACCCGCTATTTCTTGCAAGCTTAGGAATCGATGGCCATGAGTACTCATGGTGTTTTTTATGTTATATCCACGACTAAGTTAGGCCCTCAAACGTTTACAAATCTATCTGGCTTAGCAACCAGCATTCTATATCGAGCAATGTAAGCTGCGAGCAGATAAATGAAGGGGAAATGAGGGTACTCGTTATAATACATCAAGGAATGTATTCATGTATTATAACGCGTACCCCCATTTCCTCCTTAATTTATCTGCTTGTAGCTTACGGGGGTCTCGGTTCTGGCAGTCTTGAAGCCATAGGTAGCGTGAGAGGGTTCTAGCACAGCTTTCGCCACGCTCTACGTGACGCTGGCGGTAGCAAAGGACGTTCCACGTCCGCCGCTATGCTTGAGGGTGGCGCTGGTGAACACTCTCAAGGTTCGTATACAGACAACATAAATACCCAAGCTCAGTTGGAAGAGCACCGGACGCGATATTCGGAGGTTGTGGGTTCGGTTCCCACCATCGGCACGTTGTTTTTTCTTCTACTTTGTGTTTAATTATCTTTCCCCTAAACAGATTACATTACTAATTTCTGTCATTATCCAAGTAAATATTTAAAAAAAAGTAACATTCCCAACGCTTTCCTTGGCCTCGCCGACTGTTGGCTTCTTTCCTTCATGTATTATAACGAGCACCCTCATTTCCCCTTAATTGATCTGCTTGTAGCTTACGGGGGTCTCGGTTCTGGCAGTCTTGAAGCCATAGGTAGCGTAAGAGGGTTCTAGCACAGCTTTCGCCCTCGCCCTTGATCCCGTTCTACGTGACGCTGGCGGTAACACAGGACGTTTCACGTCCGCCGCTATGGTTGAGGGTGGCGCTGGTGAACACTCTCAAGGTTTGTATACAGACAACATTAATATCCAAGAAAGTAGCAGGTGGAACAGCGGCCGATGTATCTCAGTTGGAAGAGCACCGGACGCGATATTCGGAGGTCGTGGGTTCGGTCCCCACCATCGGCACGTTGTTTTTCTTTCTACTTTGTGTTTGTTTATCTTTCCGCTAAACACATTACGTTACTAATTTATGTGATTACCGAAGTAAAAATTAAAAAAACAAAAGACATGCAGTACAATCCCCAATGCTTTCCTTGGCCTCACCGACTGTTGGCTTCTTTTCTTAATGTAAGCTGTGGTAACATCAGGTGTAATGGTGTTTGCGGCGTCCTTCATCCATAGCGGGAGTACCTTTCTTAGTCCTTCTCTTGGAACTTTTATCCGCGCCGCGGATTTAGGAACCCTCCGCAATGTCCGTCATGCGTCATAGAGTGGGAAAGAGTTAACCTCCTAGCTACTCTCGCTCATTTAGCTCATCCAAAGTTGCAAGTTCTTTCGTAGTAAGCTCCCCTCTAACCGTGTAAGAACATACGCGCACATTGTTTCACTTTACGCTCTTACAGCACTGCATCGCTAAAGGAGCAAAATGAGCTCCACAGACCCTCAGCGACGCAAGGCGTGCAGGAGGTTTTCGAGCTCCAACTGAGATTGTGAAAAGTGAGATGTCACGTTGCCGACAAGGCAACTGTAGCTGAATCAGCGTCTGCACAAATCATTTTTTATAATATAGTTAAGACCGCCACAGGTCAGTGACGAAAAAAAAAAAAGAGTAATTTGTAGAGGCTGGAAGCCATCTGTTGAATGAAAAAGCTCCTCAAGAGGCAATTTATATTTAATCAAGCTGCCAAGAATGCGGCGCTTTCAAAGCCCTTTTCCCGACCATAGATAGTAACGATTTGGTTTAGTGATATTTATCGCTGTAAACAGCCCGTAAAAGCAGCCAGCCGCTGGTGACAGTTGGAACCATATCCATATTCCAGCAGTAGTCACAACAGCCCTATCAGGGTGCGGAATCATTTTCCTGAAATTTTATCAAACAGAATACACACATGCGCTACAAGTGTACTGCAGAGCAAAATTTGTTGTTTTGGGAGTAAGATTATGAAGGCTTTAAGCCTCTTATACTGATAATAGCTTTGCTGCTGTTCTTATAGTAACGTACGGTTTTGCATTTAAGTGTACTTAATTTAGAAGTGGACAAGTGATTTAGTAATACTGGAATTATTCTACTCCGATAAGGCACATATGATCTCCGCCCATTTAGCTTAGATAACTATTGCAGTGATGGAGGATAATTGCATGTGTTGAAGCTGCCCTACTGATTTCAACCAGAGGAATTGCATAACGTTTCTATAAGGGTATATTAAAGCACGAGCTATATTTTAAAGTATAACTGCATGGCTATAACTGCTTAGTTACAAAGGATTTTGAGGAGAAAATATATACTCAGTAACCTTGATCAGTTTGCTGCCTCGATTTGAGTTTCAAGTTTATTTATTTCATACATACATACATACATACATACATACATACATACATACATACATACATACATACATACATACATACATACATACATACATACATACATACATACATACATACATACATACATACATACATACATACATACACACACACACACACATACATACATACATACATACATACATACATACATACATACATGCATACATACATACATACATACATACATACATACATACATACATACATACATACATACATACATACATACATACATACATACATACATACATACATACATACATACATACATACATACATACATACATACATACATACATACATACATACATACATACATACATACATACATACAAAAAAATGGATACAGTAAGAGTTGTACAGAAGGAGGTCCCGTAGCACAAGACTGTCGGGGGGACCTCCCAGAACAAAGCAAGTGAGGTAGAAATGTAAACAAAAATGTAAACCCTTGTTACATACCTTGAGGGATGCTTTGAAGAATTACATGATGCGCTGAATCTAAGTTATGAGCATAAAGTCCCATTGACAACGACAATATCCCCTGTCCTTTATTTTAAGAGGAAATATCTGGTAGAACTAAGCCTACGCCATTAAAACGTGCATGTCTTTTCCTGTACACTGCGGCAAAGAATTTACAAGTCATGTACCGAATAACCCTGACGAGAATCCGGGTGAGCAGCCTGTTGGCTGCTCACCCGGATTCTCGTCAGGGTTATTCGGTACACGACTTGTAAATTCTAGAGTCCCGACCGAAAGTAAGAAATCAATGCTTTATTACTTTTTTTCTTTTTCTTCAAAGAAAACTATCGAGGAAAACAATTTCCTTACCTACAGCCTCACGTGTTGCTCGAGACAGGCCTACTACTTTCAGCACCGGCAATACACAAGCACAAAAACAAATTTACCGAAGGGGTAGAATGACGGCATCAGTCTGCGATCGGCGTAGGTCTTCTCTTTTTGTTTTTAATTTTCAGCATAGATTGCCTCCAATATTCATCTACGCCCAATTACGGTGACCTCTCTCCATCTCTTGTGTTTACCTTGTTTTGTGCGCCTGACTGCGTTAATTAATGAATCGGTGGATCTCTCCTGATCTCGCAAAACTCTCACTGAAGACTATGTTGCGAAAGGGCGTATCGACCGCCTGGTACTTAGGCATCAAGACCGATAAGTCGGATGTTTATGGCGAAATTAGGTCTGCCCTCATGAGGCGATGTTGGCTGTTCCTGCGCATATGCTCCCGGCTATTTCTGGGCCGCCAAAAATTTTCTCTGGGCCAGGGAAATACCGGTTTTTCGTGCTCATACGTAGAGAGGCATAATAAACGCAATATTGAAGTTGTTCTACCGTGTGTATCCTCCCATAGAGTTGGGCAGTAAACAGCAAGCTAACGAAAATGCATATTAATTCAGGGCCAAAGAGAGCAATATAAGAGAAAAAAAAATGGCTGAGGCTTAGCTTGGTTAAGCCAGGTCAGATGCGAAGCATATTGATTGCTAAACTCGGCTTTCCATGGTTACACTTGGCTAAACTTTTCTTTCCTTGGTTACAAGTGCTTTTACACGGTTTAAACTTGGAATGCACAATGTTTTCCCATCGCATAAAACTAGGTAATAGCATGACTCGTTCATCTCTAATCTAACTGTGTTACCGACACGCACAACGAACATGTCGTCCCCCAGGCCAACGATACTCGATTGCCCCTACGCGAATATGTACGCAAAGCAAAAGCTCTTAGAACCCCGACGTGCTAAAGGAATCAACGATTTTGATTTCTTCGGCAACAACACGGTCGTATGGGAAAGCCTCCCCGTAAACTACCTGTGTCCAGCTGGCTTGACGTGCACCAACGGTCGTTACGTCTTCACCAAGCATGGCTGTGAGGTCCCCTCATGTATACCCTTCGAGCCATGTGGTCCTTCAATTACACCGCCAAAGCGTGCAATTACACCGCACAGCGTGCAATCGCAGCCGACGGCGCGAGCCGGTCCCCCGTCTCTCCTCTGTCGTGACGTCAGCGTATCACGTGGTGTGACGTCACCATACCACGTGGTCCGCACGGCGTGCAACCGCAGCCGACGGCGCGAGCTGGACCCCCGTCTCCTCTGTCGTGACGTCAGCGTATCACGTGGTGTGACGTCACCATACCACGTGGTCCGCACGGCGTGCAACCGCAGCCGACGGCGCGAGCCGGTCCCCCGTCTCTCCTCTGTCGTGACGTCAGCGTATCACGTGGTGTGTCGTCACCATACCACGTGGTCCGCACGGCGTGCAACCGCAGCCGACGGCGCGAGCTGGACCCCCGTCTCTCCTCTGTCGTGGCGTTAGCGTATCACGTGGTGTGACGTAGCATTCCACATTCTTTGCACGGCGTGTAACCGTCACCAAGGGCTGTGGTTTACCTCTAGCAATATGCTTCGCATAAAAAAAAACGTTGGACGGGCGTAGATTAATGATAACTGAAGAGCAAGGACGAGTTTATAATATTCTAGTCATCATCAACATAAGGCAATTGGCCCCATCCGGGAATGCAGTGCTCAGAAAACACAACCACTGGTCTGTGTTGTCGAAGGAAGCGCGGTGGATTTCAAGAGCATAAACACATGGGCCCATAAAACGACAGAACAGGACAAAACACCAGACGTCAGAAGATCAGACAACAATGGCACATTAGCAAAAATTCATGGGTAAAGAACAGCATAGCGAACAAACAGCACATGAAAAAAAATATATTCATGACACAAGAGTGCAGAAGGAAAAGAGCACCACGACGACACAAAGAGCGCTGCGTAGGATCATACAGGGGAGATCGTACGATCATAGGATCGTAGGATCATACAGGAAACCAGGGGAGAGATTAGCTATCAAACTTATAACCAGAACAAGTATAGCACAGTCCATGCGACAGGGACGATGTCAGCCTAGCTTATGACAGAGCTAACGTTCTAATCGAAAAATTGATGTTTTTGGCCTTCTTGGTCGATGTTGTTCCTAAAGGTTCTTATGATCCGGTGACACGTTGAAAAGCAGACTGGACAACTCATCCGGACGTTATGCACACTTCATTGCACGGGGACAAAAACCTAAGCAAGGCATCGCAGAAACTTGATGCTGAACAAAAGCACATCTCAATGATCTAAAAAAAAAAAACACGGTGCTTTATGTGGGCATCAAATCATGCGAAGTCAATCGAAAAGAACAGAAGCAACACGCTGAAATCCCAGCCCTATCCAGATAGTGTAAACGCGATAAATCGATATCTCAGAGCATGAAAGCAAAAAATCACGATCTTCGTAAGCCTAACTACACCTACTGCATGGAAAAGGTCTCTCCTATACCCCTCCAATTAACCTGGTCCCGTCTCAGCTGCCTCCAATAATCCCCGCAAACTTCCTAGTCTCATCCGCCCACCTAACTTCCTGCAGCCCACTGCTACGCTTTCCTTCTTTGGAAATCCATCCGTTGATCTCAGCGAACATTGGCTAGTTGTTTTTGCTGAATGCCCTGCCCATGGTCATGTCTGCTTAATTTCGACTAGAATGTTGTTACCTCGCGTTTTTCCCCTAATCGATATTGCTGGCACCCTGTCTCTTAAAGTCACACCTATCATTTTTCTTTTCATATCTCCCTGCTTTGTCTAAATTTGAGATGAACCGCTTTCGTTAGCCTCCCTGTTTCTGTACCACATATGATTACCTGTAAGAAACAGCTGTTATATGATTTTCCTTTGTGGTATACTGTTAAAATACCGTTGATCTGAAAGTATACCCCATCCCAATCACACTCTTCTAGTTATTTTACTCTTGCGATCCGGGTCTGAAGTGATCACCCGTCGTAATTAGCACGCATATCCCCATACCACTGCCAACCTCTCACTACTTATCATAAGCTGCTGTTCTCTTCCGAGGTTGTCGAACATTGCTTTAGTTCTCTGCGTAGTATTTTTATTTTCATAGTAGCTGTTTTATCTATTAATTTTCAGACACAGTGTTCTCTTTTTTTCTTGTTTATGTAACTGATAACGCTTTGCAATTCGTTTCCTGAAATACTTAGCAAGGCAATGTCATGAGCGAACCGCAGATTATTCAGGAATTTTTCATCAACCTTTATCTTTAGCAGCTCCCAATCCCGGGGTCTGAATACACTAAGTCAATGATGAATAGCACTGAAGCGATAGTATATCTGAACCCGAAACTCTTGCCTTCTCAGATTTCATTCTTTATGGAGGACCAATGTTGCTCTACAGCCACTACTTCCAGTGCTTTTACATATAACTCCACACTGGTTCCGCAATGCCTTCATGAGTGCTGAGATTTAGACTGAGTCAAATACCCCCTCGTAATCTCTGATTTCGCTCACGAATTCGGCTTATCTAAATCAAGGATGCAGTCGAAATACAGCAACAATGCATGACAGTGCAAGGATATCACTGCATCGCCCGCGCGCAGACGCAACTACTTTGCCCGACGAAGAATCACTAAGTAAAAAAGAATTAAACGCTTCGTTCTTGAGAGTTGCTGAATTGGATGCTGCGCAGCACAACACGCCAGTTTTCACTACATGAGCGCAGATTTACAACGACCGGAGAACACGAGATAACTTGTGAGCTACATAGGAAATCGCAGCGGTGCGACGGAGCTGATCACGCTTGGCCCCCACGGGGAGCTTGCTCGGCCACAAGAAGGCCCTTTTGTCGACGCCGAAGTTACATCGGCGCTGCTCATGTGACGCATTACTATATCAACTATTAAAACGAAAGCTTTACAGGCCTCATCGACGACGAGCTAGGGTCATCGGTTCCGCAGTTTCACCACAGGTGATGCTGACGATGATGATGACGATGATGCACTCGTGTCGAATGTCACGTACTCACGGCGAGGGATTGGCCAGGGTGCACTGCAGATGCGGCGCGAGGAGCCGGTGCAGAGCTTCTTCCTTTTCTGCTGCTGCCTCGCTCCTTCTACTCCGCACAACTGCGCTGCTGCTGCTCCTTCACACTTGGCAAACTTAATTCGTGCCGGTACATATCTCCACAAATATGCAACACCGCTGCCCATCTGGCTTGCCTCCTGAAACATCCTCCTTGAAAATGCCCTCGGCATCTTCGTGTCGTCTAGATCCCGCTGTGGTGTCCTTGAGGTTCACAGACAACCTTTGAGGAGTTCAACCACAGAAAACCATATCTGACCATGCTTAATAAAAAGCTTCCGTTCTGTAAACTATGTTATCTATACTAGTCTAACCCGGATTATTAACAAAGCGTAATCAAGAGTAACAAAGTTTTCAGTTGCAAAACCGGGCTTGCCGTGCTAAGCAGCAGCAATTTTTTTTTATACGGTGTAGTCGAAACATCAATTTATCTCTTGCCGCGAATAAGATAGATGCAAGCAGGATATGCATATTACATCATCGGACAGGATGGGGAGGGGGTCCACTGAGGCTGTTAGCCGCTCTCTTTAGACGAATTTTCCAGGATGAATGGGACAAACTGGCTTTGCTTGCTTGTCGTTACCGAGCTAAGCATCGCGCACGGTCTCCTTCGTCCCTTGTATGACTTCGCTTCTGCACTCGTCGATAGTGAGCGCGATCAGTTTTGCTACCTGCTTTAGCCCGTTTTTCTTACGCCATAGTAACGCATTCGGCCTCCTATACTGGCGTTTTACCGTCGTTGCGACCAGGTATCGCTCCCTGTAGCGGCGTAGACAAGTCCTTTTTCCTCCGAATCAAAGACGCATAACATCCCCCATCCAAAAAACCTTTCCTGAAGGCGCTAGAGTTGATGATATTAATGACCAATTCTGATCGATGCCCGTCCCTCGGTACCACCTCAGGCAACAGCACCTGTTCCCTCACGCAGCAGCTACGAGCGCATTGAAAGTGATGTTACTTGATGTCCCTGCGCTTATGTTGTCGCCAGCAGGTGGTGGCGCCTCTGCTAATGAACCAATACTTCGCGTCTCAGATTGCGAGCCTTCGCGCTTCGCCCAGGCGTTTGTCTAAGTTCGCACGTAGCACATGATTATGTTCTTTTATTCTTCTTTGTATGCCAGTTTGAACAGAAGTTGATATTAAAATTAGTTCTATATATATATATATATTGTGGGCGTCTAATTAGATCCCTCCGCGTCCGCGCGTTCGCATGCAGCCCAAAAGTGGGTCTCTGCGTATCCCGACGCCGTGCGGAGAGCGAGACCCACCGCAGGGTTCGAGCACCGAGCCGAAAGGGGTCCGGTCTGCTCTCGCCGCGCCAGGGCACTCTCACACCGAGGGAATCAGCGACACTCACGATACAGATATTTAATCGCCGAGGGCTACGGTACAAAAACACTGTGCGGTAATACACCCCTAAGTAACTCTTCCCAGGCGTCCACCTCCTCGTAACGGACCACCCCCCGGCAGCGCGCCCCGACAACGGTTGGAGAATGCGGACTGATGCGGCGGGAAAAACCCCGTCGCCGGGCCGTTCAGCAGCGGAGGCCACACGGCAGATATGAGGGAAGGAACCAGCCCGACAAGGCCCGCGAATGTCCGTCGGCACAGGCCTTTGGAACAGCGGAAATGGTGGCTCACGTACCCTGTCGTTGCGGCTGGCCCCCGTTACCCGTGACCCGCGCTCGTCGCCTCCGCATCCGAACTCCCCCGAGCCCCGCAACCCCGGCCTTCAGGACGCAACCCCGTGCCTACGTCACGTTCATGGTGCCCAATGAGAGGGCCGGCACAGAGCGGCACCCCGGAGAGCGCACTGGGCAGCCGGGTAGGGACAAAGTACTGCCGCGCCTCACGGAAGAGGGTTCGCGTGTGTCGCAGGGACAGCACAGGCTGCGCCTGCAGACGCCGCGTAATTCCACAATATATATATATATATATATATATATATATATATATATATATATATATATATATATATATATATATATAAAGTATGAGTTTTAACGTACAAAGCCATCACTGGTTTTGAGGAGCGCCGTAGTAGAGAGCTACGGCAATTTCAACCGCCTGTTGTTTGTCGACTTGCAATTCGCCACCGATCAAACCCGTGTTTTTGGACTGAGCGTAATTACCGAGCCATAGCTGCAGAGCGCTAACGCATCATTCTATGCGACAACAATGCTTATAATACAGAAGTGTGGCAGAAGTGTTCAAATTAAATGGTATTGAGCGCGGCAAGCGTGATGGATACTGCTTATAAGGAAGGATGGTATAATTGAAGTGAAGTGATAAACAGCTAGACTTTGAAGCAAGGACTGCGTGGAAACAATGTGGTGAAACGGGAGAAGTATTATTAATAATAAGAATTATTATTATTATTTTGGAAGCAAATTAGAGGGCAGGAACTTTTTTTGCCACCCAGGTCTGGGTCTTGTTTGTTTTCAGCAGCTCAGGTATCATATACACTGTCGAGCCATATGTGTATGGTTCAAAACAAGTGTGAGACTGGTGCCATAGAAACTGCCACTGTTTTGGGTGTGATGTAGCAGCTGTCCCAGCTCTCCCAGGAACAGAGAACGAGGATTGATTGTTTGGTTGGTTGCACAACTTTTATTTCCACCGGAAATCGGCGTCCTCTTCCCCGCCCCCGGTACGCGTGCCAGGGAAGGCGGGGAGTCATGCGCCCGCGGATTAGAGGCTGGCAGGTAGCCCTTGTCTTGTTGCGGCCTCTTCCGCCAGATTGACGGTGCTGTGCTGGATCGCAGCGTCCGCGATTCGCAGCAGGGTATCCCAGGCATGTTATATTTAGTCCTATCCCTGGGGATTGAGGGTACTCCCAAATTATATGGTCGAGGGTCCCTCGCCCCACATTATTTGCACAGATCATTGTCCCTAAGGTCTGGTAGCGCGTGAAACGCCCAGACCTGGTTCATGTAGGTATTAGTTTGTAGCCTCCTCCACGCGAGAACTTCTCTATTATTTAGGCTAACATCTGGCAGGGGTACCAGTCTACGTCCCAATTTATATTGGTCGATGATTTCCCCGTAATTTTGCTGAGGCTCGTCGTATGCCCAGTGTCCGGGGGGGCTCGACGGCTACCCGGAAGTAGATAGCTCAGGCTAGCTCGTGAGCCGCCTCGTTACCAGGGACGGCAGCGTGAGCGGGTGTCCAAATTAAATGAATTTTCCTATTCAGCGTTCTTTGGATGAGGATTTTAGCTGCCTGTGGCGATATCCTCCTCACTCCAAAATTTTGGATGGCAGTTTTGCTGTCGCTAATTATGAACTTGGCTTGCGTTCCTACGCAAGCTATAGCGCTATCGCAACTTCCTTCGCAGTCTCTACGTTGCGGCCTCTGATGGCTGCCGCGGATACCGGCGCCCCTCGGCCATTGACTACCTAGGCTACCGCCGCACCTGTTCTGCCACTTGCCGCATCAACATAGACTACTTCCTTCGCTCCCATTTTCTTGAACCGTCGCTCTAGAGCTTGGGCTCGTTTACCCCTTCTTTCGATATTAAATTCTGGATGCATGTTTGTAGGGAAAGAATGGGGGGGGGGGGGGGGGGGACTACCAAGGCGTTCCTGCTTTCCCTACTCTTTGTGACTTTTTTTTTAACGCCTCTGTCTGGGTTGAGGCCTACGTTTGTAAGGATCACCCTGCCCGTCTCGGTCGTGCTTAGTCTCTCTAACTGGGTGACTCACACTGCCTCCGCCAATTCTGCCCACGTGTTATGCACCCCGAGTTCGAGCAGTCGTTCGCTCGAGTACCCATGGGAAGTCTTTTTGAACGCATCTTCGGATCAGGCAGTCTAACTTCTCTTTTCCTCCGGCCTTGATGTCCAGGTAGGGCGTGGCATAACTGATTCTGTTTATTCCGTAGGCCTGGATTAGTTTCGGTGAATTTCTCTCCTTGAGGCCTCTTCCTTTAGTGGCGATCCTCTTCAAATGCCCGATGGTTTGCGTCGCGTAACTTTCTAATTTCTTCAGGACCTCTCCGTTATGGCCGTGAAATTGGATGACCATCCCCAGGATCCTGATCTGATCTACTTTTGGCACCGGTTTGCCCTCTACCTGAATATGGAACTCCCCGCCATTCTTGCAGCGGAGGTACTTTTGGTTATATACTAACAACTCCGAGTTTTGCGACGATTTTTGCAGGCAGCGACCGACATCATTGTCGATTACGTGGCTGAAAGGGGACTTTCGTGCTCCCCGCAAAAATCGGAGTTCTTAGAGAGAGAGGAGGAGGCAGGGGAGAAGGGGGGCTGAAGGTGAGTTCCATTGGAGGTAAGGTAGTTACCGAATGTCGTGTGATCATTGGCAAACGTGTGTTCATGCATTGTCAAGGTTCAAGTATAGGCTTATATACGACCCGACAGCGGGAGTGGCCACGACACTTTGAGTTTGTAATGGTTGCAGAAGTTACTAGGTAGAGAAATAACTTGCGCTTATCTGATGAAAATATATTCGGGACGAGTGACATATGGAAAGCCAGAGAGGGTGGAGGGAGGCTAGTAATCATTTGAGTATCGTGAGCGTTTGCGATGCGTAGCTTCCTCATCACTGGTGTTGCAGTCGACCAGCCGAAAGAAAGGATTGCTCGGAGACGTGTTGCTGTCGACGGCAAAAGCCCGTTTGTTCTCTATTATTTGTTTCTGATCAGAGACCGGTTCCAGAAGTGCGTGCACAAGTGGATGCTGGCACAGGCTGACGTTTATGTGTACGTGGCTATTTCCGGAAAATATGTTAGAAGGGAAGTCAATGAGGGCGCCCTGTGATGGTGTTAGCTTGATAAAAGTACCGAAGCGGTGGTCATGTAGTAGAGCAGCCGCCTCGCATTCGGGAGGTGCAAGGTTCGCTCTCCGGTACCGCGGGGTACCCACCGGTTCTCAATGAGTACAAGCTTCCCCCGGCTGGTGCTCGGCTCCTGGGGGTAAAATACTTGGGAAAGGGGCCATGGACCAAGAACGTTGGTCAAGTAAAGCTTTGGCGGTAGTTTGTACTTTAACTGTTCCAGGTTCAGAGACGGCGGTGTGACGACGGACTTTCCCATGATGTGGTGATTGCATTATATCTACAACATCGCTGTTTATGGCTTTGTGTGTCAAACTTTCTCTTCGCAGCTCACCACTCGTCGTCCAGTTGATATTGGAGCAGAGAGGAAAATGCGTTTAAACTGTTAGAAAAGTATTATTGAACTTATTCATAACTCATTTTTTACATTTTTTGTTCACGGCTTTCTCTTCGCTGCTTTCGCTCTGCTTGCTGAGAGCCGGGCGCAAATAATACGAGACGTTTTGAAATTTCGCTGTTCACTTTAAAATCACGCGAAGCACGAGTTTAGAGAGTACTAACAGGGGGCTTTTTTTTTCGACCACTTGCCACTTGGACAGGATCGGTCACTGGAAATCAACGCGTCATACTTTATTTCCTGATGCATATTTTCGAAACGTTGCACACGTCCTCCGTCGTCAGCTGTGAAGACCAAGCGCCGCAGCGAGCGCGCGCCATTCGGCGCCGAGTGGAGCTGCTTCCCTCGAATCCGGCAAGGAAGGATCACCGTGTGATCGGCGGGGTTCTGGCAAATAAACACTACAGTAGAATCATCCCCAAACGCTTTCGCCTTATCGCTCTTAAAGGGCCTCTGAAATGCTACTTGGGGTAAAATTCTAATGCATGCAATTCATAGAGGTGGTCTTGGTGAGCATTAAAGTCGAATGTGAAAGCTTTTCGTGCAGCCTGTAATTTACTAATGATTTTTAAAAAGTGCTCTTGTTAACCACTCGCAGCCGATTTGGGCGACCCATCTCGGCGCGCAAACCTTCCAACTGCGGTCAGTTGGACTGCGCTGGGGGCGCCCGCTCATTGGACGCTCACAAGTTAGGCGAGCGGGACGGGGCGTGGTGGCGCGTCATCGCGACTTATTTCCTTTTTTTTTTTCTTCACGCCGGCGTAGGTTGAATTGAGGGGGGAGATAAGGCTCATTTTAGAAAGCCCGTATTCTTGGCGCTATTGAAGCTAGCTTCATAAATTTTGCGTTGCAGACAGGAATCGATGGGATACCTATTGCTAGTGCGCGTTTTATAATTCTAGTAAATAACTTTACATGTACCCTTTCCGGAATCTTAAGTGCCTTAAGAATTTTATAATTTGATATGCCTGCAAATCAGTCTTGCCAGTGTTAGAACTAAAAAAGTTAACATTATGACAACCGGAAACGAGTGATGCTGCTTCTCTGTTGTTACTGCACGCAACGTGAGCGGCCGCAACTTACCACCACCTTCAAACGGAAAACAATTATAAGAGAAGATTGTGGCTACTGTTGCATGCAGTGCAATGGAAAAGGTCTTGATCAAGAGGCCGAAAGTGCCTCTTGATGATGTAGGTCATGTTTGCGTACATCGCGAAGAATGTTAAAGGAAAGCTGAAGAAGACTACCACCGAGGTTGTCATAATCTCAGACGGCGTGGCTGAAAACTTACTTTTTTTGGATGTATTGGTGACGATCGAGGCCTTAAAAAGAAATCTCCTTAAGAACTAGGAAATCCGGATGCAAGAAGAGACCCGTACGCAAAACTTAGACGAGTGTCCAGCACCTTGTTTAAAACGCTGCAAGTTTGTTGATGACTTGAGGTACGCCTTCCCATGTCAACTTATCAACTCTATCATGATGGCCGTACTAAACGCTGGCAACAGAAGCGCCAGATACTGAAGGCGATGAAGGCACTGGTGAGGCTTTCGCTTAATCCGACGTGTTTGGCTTCTTTTTTTTTTATTATTATTATTCCGTGATATGCGTGGAAATTTATTTCATCTGGCTACAGAATTCACTCCTATTCTGGAACTTCATGGCTGTTTCAGGCTGAAAAACAGGCGTTACAGACTAAGGATCTGATCAGACGCATTGCTCCAAAAACGAGGGGCGTGCGTACCGATGTTGCAAGACAGTTGGTGCGGGCAGTTGTGCAACCGCGCCTTGTTTATCAAGCCCAATTCTAGCATTTAACAAGAGCACAGTGGGATCGCCTTGAAGCTATAAACCGAGAGGCAATGAGGGTCATCACCTGCCTCCCTCGCATCACACCAATCGTGGCACTCCAAGAAAACGCGCAGCTAAACACGATAGATGAACTGATGCAGCAACGACGTGATGCACACCTTCTCTCACGCAACGTGCGCTCTGAGGGCTTATGCTTCCTCACATTCACTTCTACCACCGCCACTGCCAGTTCTTCCTCCTTGGCGTTTTCTACAGTTGAGCGATAACAAGCCAACTGATTTACGACGGCCTAGAACACAGGAAACGACGTCATAATCTCGCAAGCGAATTATGGGACAAGACGCCCGCTTGCCACAAGGATCCATTATAATTTATGTCGACGCGAGCATTCAAGCCTGCGAAATGGCAACTGCTGTTCACTGCCCCAGCAAGCCTTCACTCAATAGGACATCAAAGATTCAATTACCGGATCCTCCACCTTCTTGTGCGGAACTGCTTGCAGTGCAAGAGGCGATTCGCTCTGTGACCGTCATTCCCATGCCTCCCAAGGCCTGTAATGGCATACGCACTGATGCCCTCCAAGTGACAAAGCTACTTAGACGCGTTAGTAGCAGCACAGAAATCTGCCAAAACATACACAGTCTAGCGGCTCGCATACCAAATCTAATTCGTATTTAATGGACTCCGCGTGACCTTTTAAGTGCTCAAAGCCGCGCGGATTCTGCTACCTGCCTTTCAAATTCAACCTCGACATCGCCGAACCTCATAAAATTGGACACTGCTACCCTACTTTTGACAAGAAAGGATTATCTCCGACGCCGTACACGTGCTCCGATGCTTCCGTGCACGGTAAGCCTCCTCCGCAGTCTAACCCGTGCAGAGGAAGTGGCGCTTCGGAGGATTAGAGTTGCGGTGGCCCTAACACCAGCAGTGATCAGAAAGTGGCCTTGATTTCAACATTGGTATCCACACCCTGGGTGCCCCATCTGCAAATCCAGAAATACAGAAGCTGACATCCATCCCTTGCTTTGGGAATGTCTAGCACTCAAGACAACGCGAATCAGGCATCTGGTGGCAGCTGGCCTCTCCTCCCATAATCCGCAGTCATCTACAGCTTGGACGAAGAGACCACATCATCGTACGCTCCTCGACTTCATTACATCAGCCAACCTTTATTCGTTAATTTGACCACACCCTTCATCCTTCATAGCATTTTTATGCCCTAAGGAAATAAACATCGCAAAAAAAACACCACTTGATAACATAATTTTTGGTTATGATTGCATGCTGCTAGCAGACAATCTAAAAGAAAAACGTATTTTCAGCCGAAAAATGTTCTTGCGGACTTTACTGCGGAAAACATATTTAGCACTTTGCGAAAGACCACTAAATAAATTTGATCGTTTTCTCTTTTACAAGCCCTCGCCGCCGTGGCGTAATTGTTAAGGCCCTCGACTGCTGCACCCAAGGACGCGACATCGGAATCCCGGCCCCGGCGGCTGCATTTTATGGAGACGAAAAGCAAGGCCTTCTTGTGCTGAACGATATCAGTGTGCATAAAGGACCCCAGGTGGTCACACTTTCCGCAGTCCTTCACTACGGCTTCGCCGCATTGGCACCACCTGTCGCGGCGCCGACATACTACCCCACCTGGCGCCCAGCCGACCCTGTTTTTTATGCGGGCACCGAGGCCATATTTCCCGTTTCTGTCGTCGCAGGCTCCAAAATGAACGCCGCGGCTACGACGCATTTTGAAGCAGACTACCCTCCTCGCTTCTCCGGCTCTAACCACCGTTCATTCCCTGATTATCCCCGACTTTCATCACCCCCGCCAGAAAGTCCCGATCCGCCTGGTGGTTAAAGGCCTCCAAGACGCCGTTCTCCTTCGCCTTTTCGCCGCTCAACCTCGCCGTTTCGCCAGGCTTCTCTGACGACCCCCCTCCTATCGGAAAACTGACCACTGCAGTTTTAGGACGGAAAACTGCTCTCTTCGGCCATCCCAAAAATCCTCCAGAAAGTCCCTCGAGTTTGATTTTAGTTTGGGTTGAAGGTTTATCTGTTGAGGCTTTGGTTGACACGGGCGCCGCTGTTTCTGTAATACACACTGACTTGCGCTCCCACTTGCGAAAGTGAAAACACCTTCCGATGGATCTGCACTCCGTGGAGCTAATGGTGCAATAATTCGGCCTTTTGCTAAGTGTACTGTGCGAGTTTTTGTTGATGGTGTCCGCTATTATGTACAATTTGCCGTGATGTCACCGTGCGCTTACCCAATTATTTTAGGCTGGGATTTTCTGTCTGCCACATAAGCCAGCATTTTGTGTCGTTACAGGATCATTTACATGAACGAGAGCGATCCGTCTTCTGAACCTCCCGAGCCCCGTCATCGCCTGCTTGCCGCTACTGACTCAGTCTTGCCTCCTGGATGCGAACAACTCCTCACCACTCTTACTGCCCCCTCTTCCTCACCAGCAGCTTCTTCCGATGCCTCTCTCTGTGTTCTCTTTGGCACCATCAATCCTGACCTTCCTGCGACTCACCGCCAAGCTTTGCAGGAATTACTTCGAAAACACCAAGCCTCCTTTGATGTCACTTCTCCGACCTTGAGCCGAACTTCTTCTGCACAGCACCGCATTATTACAGAAGGTACTTCTATTGTTAGCCGCCGCCCTTGCCATGTTTCCTTATCAGAATGTAAAATCATAGACGATAATGTGAATGATATGCTCCGACGAGACATTATTCGGCCCTCAGCTAGCCCCTGGTCATCTCCGGTCGCCTTGGTCAAAAAAAAAAAAAAAAAGGATGGGTCCGTGCGTTTTTGCATTAATTACCGCGCACTTAACAAAGTCAGTCGCAAAGATATTTACCCTATGCCACGAATTGACGACTCCCTCGACTGTCTTCAGGGCACCGAATATTTCTCCACTTTGGATTTTCGTTCCGGTGCTGGCAGATAACGATGCACGAAGCCGAAAAAGAAAAAACCGCATTCGCTACTCCCGATGGGCTTTACGAATTCAATGTCATGCCTTTTGGACTTTGTAATGCCCCCGCTACGTTTGAGCGCATGATTGACACTGCTCTTAGAGGACTGAAGTGGAAAACATGCTTGCGCTACCTGGAAGACATAGTTATTTTCTCTGCGAGTTTTCTGATCATTTATGCCGCCTTGATCAAGTATTAACGTGCCTGGCATCCGCCGGTCTCCAGCTGAACGCAAAAAAGTGTAATTTCGCCAAGAAAGAAATCAAGATCCTGGGCTACCTTGTCAGCCGCGATGGGATTCGACCCGACCCTGACAAGCTTGCTGCAGTTTTGAACTTTGCACGCCCTCAGCGGACTAAGAATCTACGCAGTTTCCTTGGCCTATGTTCATACTTTCGCCGTTTCATTCGCAATTTAGTTACCATTGCTGCACCACTCCACCACCTTCTTAAAAAACCTTGCTACTTTCAATTGGTCCGAAGAATGCGAAAAAGCTTTTCAAACCCTGAAGAATGCCCTCACTTCGGACCCTGTTCTCGCTCATTTCGACGATACTGCTGCATCCATTCTCCACACCGATGTCAGCAGCCTCGGTATCGGCGCCTTACTTCTGCAACGTGATACCGCTTCTCGGGAAAAGGTAATTGCATTTGCCAGTCGAACTCTAACACCAGCGGAACGCAACTACACCATCACTGAGCAAGAGTGCCTCGCCGTCGTTTGGGCAGTTCAGAAATTCCGCCCCTACCTCTACGGCCGCCATTTCACGGTCGTTACCTATCACCACGCTCTGTGTTGGTTATCAACCCTAAAAAATTTGACTGGACGCCTGGGCCATTGGATTCTGCGTTTGCAGGAATACACCTTCGATGTCACATACAAATCGGGTGGCAAACATCGAGATGCCGATGCTCTTTCCAGGTGCCCGCTCCCAGAATCACCACCTTCCTGCGTCCACCCTCGACGTCTCAATGTCGCCCAGAGCTCCAAACATCACCTGTGGTTATCCTG